>NC_137625.1:12796201-12828701 GCF_963280865.1 Gymnoscopelus braueri
TGGACCACCAGCATATTTCGAACAATACTCAAGGCCCACCACCACCACCACACAACCGTTTTGAGCTTGTAGATCTGCTACTTTTGCTGTTTTTGAATTTGAATCCTGAAAAGTTATCATTTTGGACATACAGAGAGTACAGCGGTGGGCTCAGTATAGAGCCTTGTGGGGCTCCTGTGTTGAGGATGTCTTTCACAGCTTGTGATCTACCTGTCAAAAGTACTGACATTCTAACCTCAAGGCCACTGAGCTGGTGGTACAGTATGTAGATATAGATGTATCTAAATATAGATATGATGATATATCATTTTCTGTTCTGTGCGTGTGAGTGTTTGTAATTCAAAAGAATACCTCTGGATCAAAATCAGCCGTTTCACTTTTTGCATCTATCGTTTTTTGGAATGTGGGAGAGATGGGATTTGCTGACAAATCCCATCTCATAAATATAAAGTAAGTTCAGCACACGCATTCCACTGTAGGACACAAACACGATGGGGACAAAGCACTGAACTCTGTTCCCGCAAATGTTTTTCTCCATTTCAGACAATGCTGACTCACTGATGTCACCTCAGAGTATAATTTCATGAGGAAACACGACCCATTCAATCCGGGAACGTTTCTGAAAAACCTACAGTGTATGTTGCTATATCAGTGATTGCGAACGCAGCAGAAGGAGGCGCGCCTCCGCGCAAGTGGAGCTTACTATGAAACCGTGCTCGGCTTGTGTGTGTCTGTGTGCAGTCTGTGTGTGTCTGTGTGCAGTCTGTGTGTGTGTCTGTGTGCAGTCTGTGTGTGTCTGTGTGCAGTCTGTGTGTGTCTGTGTGCAGTCTGTGTGTGTCTGTGTGCAGTCTGTGTGTGTCTGTGTGTGTCTGTGTGCAGTCTGTGTGTCTGTGTACAGTATTGTGTGCGTGTACTGTCTGTGTGCAGCCGCCAGAGTGCGCCAGAGTGCACTACAGTGTGGCTGAAATCCGCCTGCCAATGCTCTGATTAAAATGCACAACAGCCTGCAACATGCCTAAACCAAACACATTTAAAAAACTACAAAGACAAAAAACATAAAAAAACACAACAAACAAACATAACAATTTAAAAAAGACAGATCTACAAGCTCATACCACGGCATTCGGTGCTGCGCTACGAGCATGTATATCTGTTATTTTTGAATAGCCAAAGTATAAAATAATGGTTAAAGTGGTTAATATCTAAAATGACAGATGCTTTCCCGGTCTTAATGGGTTAAGAGATTCAGCAGGGCAAACATTAAGAGAGAGTCTATTATTCACACACACACACACACACACACACACACACACACACACACACACACACACACACACACACACACACACACACACACACACACACACACACACACACACACACACACACACACACACACACACACACACACACACACACACACGCACGCGCCCACGTTGGTATTACTATACGTGAGGACAAACATTTGAGGAAAGTAGTTACTGCATTGGTAATGGTTTTGCCATTTTTAAACCTAGCCCTCAAGCCTGAGTTATATTTAGTTGTATGTCGGTGTCACAGCTGAGTACAACTAAGTACAACGATCACACCTGTGACACGTTGTGAGCTTGTACAGTAGATCTGCTATTCTTTGAGCGCAACTGGGTACTGTACAAATCTGCATAACTCCAACGCTAACCCCAAAATACTTATTTTCCTAATTGTAAGCCTAACTCCCCCAAATCTTTTAAACGACCATTGGTCTTGTGAGGACCAGGAAAAGGGTACGACTCACAATGTCTATTTCTCAAACTCTATTATACTCATGGGAACATTTGGCCGTCACAAGTAAGTTAGTAATACATTTACACACACACACGCACACAGTATGTGTTTGTGTACAGTATGTCATTGTGCTGTCACAGTTACAGTAGGGTGACTACAGCAGGTGTCCTCTCTTTAAGTGGGACTTGCACTGCGTTTTATCCCTTGTCCCGTGTCCCATATATATACTTAAACCGTGTCCCGCACTTTGAATTGGCTCTGGTTTTGAAAAGCCAAACCACGCAGGACAGACACTTCTCTAAGACGTCAGGCTTTTATCCTTAAACGGCTTTGAAGAAAGGCCGCGACCGCCTGAAGTCACGGGGCTGCGTTTGACGTCCATCAAACTGCACACATGCACGTGGGTCAAGTGCACAGTGAACCTGTCGCCGTCATTGCTGCCTACGCTAAGCCCAACGGGGACATCTGTGAGTCACCTCAAAGTCACAAGCTATGCAGATTTAAGCAGAATATGATGGAAATGTAGCTACAACTAGAAAAGAGCACTGGCAGATCTCCGGCTCCGCCAGGCAACTTTGGAAGTCAATCATAGCCTATCGGAATGATATAAATTTATGAAAAAATCTGACGGATACATCTTGATCACATGACACAAGGATTTGTTTTTTCTATCTGACAGTTATTTTTTTTGTGTTAATATGACATGAAGTATATATATTTTAAATAGATGTGTTAGGTTCTCCACATGCTATAGGCCTAACCTGCATAGTCTTTTATGTGCTATAATCAACCAGAGAACAAAGCACATACAGTAGATGTTACAAGCTAAGGGGCACAATAGACTTTTTTATTTTTTTAAGTTAAGATGGACATTATATCAAAATCAACGTCTCAGCAATGGTAACATGTCCCTCGATACTCTGGTCACTGTTCGAGTCAAGCCCGGCTTTTATACCTGAGGCCAATTCTAAAAACACCATCTAAAACCTGAGGCTTTTTTGTAAATGACCTGCTAAAACCTGAGGGTTTTCTGAAAACGTGAACGTTGACAGAATTGTCAACGGTTAACTAATAATGTATTTCTCAGCCTCTGCAAGCAGACAGGAACATGAAATAAAAGCCATTTGAGAGCTTAAATCTTTGGCTTTTACAGATAACTTCTTTCATTTGCCCTAATGTTCATTAAAAATAAAAAAATTAAATCAATATGAAAGAAAGAACATTAGGGCAAATGTAAGTAGTTTTCAGTAGTAATCAAAGTTTTTTTTTCATGGGTCTATCTGCTACAGAAGCTGATATCAGAATCAAAAATGATGTCCACGTTGCATCAGGCCCTAAAGGTCGAAGCAAACAGACAAAAAGCTTATTTGTCAGTCAGAAGACACACACAGGCACAACATCAGAGCGAGCTTCACTGATCTCACTGAACCCAGATTCGGCACAAAACTGGGGTCAAATTCGTTCTACTGCTATGCCACCAGAATGTGGAATGCCCTACCAACAGTCATCAAAAAGTGTGACTCCTTACCCTCATTCAAAACCATAAAAGAGCACCTGTCTGCAAATGATAACTGGTCTGATTAACGTCTAAACTTAACACCAGAAATGACCCCCACCCCCAACTGTTTACAGTACATATTTTTTTGCTACTAGTGTTTTATTGCTACTAGTGCTGATGATGTCTAGGATATAGTATTGTATATTATTGTATGTCTTTAAATGTCTCTATGAATTTAATACACAAGACCTCAATGGAAACAAGTCCTCAGGACTTTTTTTTGGGTTATCCCTTTAGACCAAGTATATGTACTCGTGCTGCTTACATTTCTGTCTAATGAAGTATTCAATCAATCTCTCATGCAATGATCATTACAAAGAAGATGAAAACAAAAGCATCACACTAGGGAACATGAATACTATTAAAGCTTCATCGATAGAAGGCAGGTTCTATAATTACACTGGGAGTTCATTTGATGAATGTAACCCATAAATTACATTGTTTTGTAACGGAGGACGTCTTGTTTGAAAGATCAATGAAATGCTGAAACACCATTATAACCGTGTACAAATGTATAACAAATCAGCCAAGCATAAAAAGAACTTGATTGTAATGAATCGGATTTTAATTTATCCTCTCCACCTTCCTGATTTAACCATTTACACCCTAGTTGACCGGAGTCCTTAAGGTCTATATAGGCCCACTGCCTTTTCCCCTCTACACTAAAGTGGGCGGCCAAAGCTGAATATGCCCAAGGGAAACAGAAGGTCCTATAGGTTCGAAACCCGGCACCCCGGCTATGTTTCGAGGTGTCCACGAGCAAAGACACTTAACCCTTTAAGACCTGGAACGCATCTGTGTCACTTTAAGATTTATTTGGCTATTCAAAAATAGCAGATCTACAAGCTCATAGCGCGGCACCGAGTGCCGCGCTACGAGCTTGTAGATCTGCTATTTTTGAAAAATCGAGAAACAATTTTTTTCCAAAAACAGTTATGATTTAGAATCAGGTCTTAATGGGTTAAACCCTAACTAGCTCATCAGAACCATGTGAGCAGCCATCAGTTGGGTGACGCTGAACACTTAATTTCCCCTGTGGGATTAACCAGGTCTTCCCTTTTCCCTAAACATCTTAAATACATTGCATGTACATTTAAATACACCGCTATTTTCACCCAATTCACATCGATTCATAATGATTAAACCTCCACGATTGTCCCTCTGCTCCAGCCTTATCTGCATGCCTGACTCCATCTCTCTCTCACTCTCTCTCTCTCTCTCCCTCCCTCCCTCCCTCCCTCCCTCCCTCCCTCCATCCATCCATCCTCACCATGCTGACTTGGGCCATCTGTCGCTCCAGCTTGCTGCGCGGCACGTCCTCAAAGTAGTTGTCGTTGCTGCGCTGCCTGCGCCGCGCGTCCGCCTGCATGATGAGGTGCTGCACGTCCAGAGAGCCCCCGGGGACCCCCGCCGCCGTGTACGCCGCCTGGCCCACCGACGGGCTGAGCTGAGTGGGGGGGGTGTGGTTACCGCCGGGCTCCTGGGGGGGATGGGGGGGGGGGGGAGAAGGTGGTGAGAGGACTCATTCGTCACCCGCTAATGTGGCGCGTCAGTCACCCGCTAAACATCACTGCATACACACGATAATGGAACCATTGCATGTGAATTCACTTTTTATCCTGACTTTCATTTGCCTGTATTCCAAACCGTTACTTTGAAGGAAATGGCAAAAATAACCTGTGTTCCAATCAGTGCTGATTTCGTCGACTAAAACTATGACGAAAAATGTTTGTCGACTACCTTTTTTTCACTGACGAAAACTAAATAAAAACGAAATAAAAACTAAGCTATGATGACTAAAACTGTGACCAAATATACTGACAATTTCGTCAACAAATAAAAACTAGACTAAAATGTTAGTGAGGGATCTAGTGGAGAAGAGATCCAGTAGAACTAAAAGACAAGTAATTTTATTTTTGTTTGGTTGCGCTCGGGTGTTGCGCTGAAAATAGCAGATCTACAAGCTCACAACGCGTCGCGCTGCGACGCGTTGTGAGCTTGTAGATCGGCTATTTTCAGCATGCAACCAAGTGCAGAGTCAGCCATTACGACGCCATCAAGGCACCGCCAAGATACATTTTAGTCGACTAAAATCTTATGATATATAGTCGACTAAAACTAGACTAAAATTGTAACTTTTCAGATGACTAAAATATGACTAAAACTAAATGGAATTTATTCAAAAGACTATAAATAAAACTAAAATAAAAGATTTGCTGACAAAATCAACACTAGTTCCAATGGATCTAATGCAGTTATTCTTTAGTCACAAGCTCTTTAGTCAATACTTTTCATTGGTTTAATATTCATAAAACTCACATACAGACTTACACATTCAACCTGGTGTCCCTATGTTGGGCACAACATAAGCAAAAGATCAGAATATCAGATCAATATCAGAAATAGAGAAAATAGCATTTCTGCAAGTTTTTTTTTTAACGTTGTGCAACAATTGTTCCGTATAGTGTAGATCAGGATATTACCTCGTACGCACCAGGTTTAGAGTATTTGCATGTAGCCTAAGCAATCAACAATTACACAAAACATACCCCACTATAAGCCAATGGTTCATGTTGATTGATCAAAAAGGCATAGGCTGAAGCTCAAAGCTTATTTATGCCTATCCTTCCTTCATGTTGTTTTAACTTAGATACATCATTTATAAAGTTCATATTATATGAACACTCAAAGTATTACTTAATTACATTCAAGATGTTACATTGATCGTAGTAATCGAACACTCGAAAATATACAATATATACACCCATGTCTTCGTTCTTATACACATATTTACACCCGAATGCGTGCATATACTAATATACACCCATTATATATATCATATATCATACCGTTATATACAAACGCCAACACTACCACATCACACCATACCCCTCAATCCATCAATTTCCTAGTTATTACGCATATACATGTCAGTATCTCACCACAACATGCCAACAGTTAAAAAATGTATTATGTTTAATAAACTGTTGTAGACACGTGTTATCTTGTCATCTTATTAGCCTTCATCACTTTTTTTTGCCACCCCCCTATGAGAGCGTAGACTGTAGAGAGACAGCGAGATGCAACGCAGGTATCCAGCCGGAATCGAAGCGGGCACGTTGTGATTAAGTGGTCAGCTAACGCGCTATCCCTTCGGTTACCAGTACGCCGCACACAGTCACATCATAATGGGACACAGTGCTACGCCGTGAGCAAGAGGAACGTGCTTCGTTATCAGAAGGAGGATGCTGGTAATAATTCAAAGGAATTTAATTACACTTTCTATTTGTTGAGTGGCACAGCATCCATCTTTCACACAAGGCTTGTGTTTCCTAGAGGAGCCACTGTGAGGCTGAACCCCTTCAACTGATAAATGCTAGTTTATCCCTTCTCGTCTCTTTTTCAGATGGATACTAGTTTTTTTATGCAGATATACAGTATGTTGGCTACTTCTTCACATGCACTCGTTGGTTAGATTTGCTTTTTCTTGACCACAAATGTTAATATATAGATTTAGCATGTTGTTTAGACAGATGCTAGGTTCATCGTTTACCTGGTATCCTAGTTTCTTTGAGGCTGAATGCCTAGAGAGGACGCCTGGGAAATAGAAGGTCACAGGTTTGATTCCAGGCCCCGGCTAAACCGACTGGCCAGGAATAGTGATGAAAAGCTATAGCCTAATTAGAATACTACAATTGTTTCTGTTGTGTAGATGAAGCAGAGAAATTGGCAAACTTTAGTCTTGATGGCTGAAAATTTAGAGTTTGAATCTGCCATTATACGCAACATAATAAAGACATGCATTTTAATATCCACAATCCCTCATAACTCTGCTCAGCTGTTTCTAATGCTCATGTTAATTGCATGGTCTTTTTTCTCTCAAGTTCAGTCTATTATGTTTCTATGGCTTATTGTGCATATTGCAAATTACTTTTTGCATTGCTTGACCCCCGTATCGCTGCTTGCAGCTATGTTTGTAGTTGCAAGTGGTCTGTCAGCAGCTCTCAGGATCTTGCTGCTTGTAATTGTGAAGGATTTCAGTCCCTGAATTGTAATGTCATCATCATTCACCCTGTCCTCCCAACATGTTTTCAGCTCCCTCTAACTGCCTGTGCTCATTTGTTCTCGGGAAGCGGAGCAGACGCGTTGGCCTTTGGAGGCTGAAGAGGAGCAGACTCAACCTGGCAGACACATCAAATTGAGTCCCAGGAGTGGAGGCCTTTCCCTGGCCCTCAGGGTGCACGGGGAGCGAGAGGCTGTTAAAAGAACATTAGAGCGCAACGCCAGTTGGTCTTGATTACTATCTGGGACGAGCCGGCTGGCTGGAAGGGAAGGAAGGAAGGCAACCGCAGAGCGTCGGCCATTTTGTGTCTGCCCAGGAGACTTGGCTAATCAGTTGGGTTTTAGCTACAGCAGTGCCGAGAGTTCCCTTGGTGAGTTCCCTCGGTGGGCCGTTGCAACCGTTTGGGAAAAGACCGGTGATTAATCTCCGTCTGGCACTTTTGAGACGTTTTAGTTTTGTCGCAATGTGGTTTGGATAACACCTGCACCTGCACACGCACGCACACACACACGCACACGCACACGCACTATGGGTGCAACACTTAATCGAACTAGACGACTAGTCAATTACTTAACTTTATTATTTGAACTCTATTAAAATCGCTTATTTTTTATTATCAATTAACTCTTTGACTGCCAGAGTATTTTCATAAAGTACTCCCCCATTGCCAGCAATTTTCGTGTTTTTTATTTTTATATTTTGTAATTTTTCCTGGAAATAGATTATCAGAGTGTTTTTGTTAAAGACAGAGCACAAATCCGCCACTAGAGAGCAGCACATGACAGCTTGATCAGCTGTCATGACAGCTCGCATCCCACACACACAGTTAAACAGTCAAATGCATCAAAACGGATGTGACGTTGGCTCAGACTGTCCGATCGGCCAAAATTACGATGTGATACACGACGGCGATGACTGATCGTCACCCAGACCATAGATTATAGAAGAGAACATGTCCGTTCGTTTGTTATACTGTGTGAAAAACCGTTTGTTTACCTATACTGGACGAAAATGACCGGGGAAAAAGAATCAAAAACCGGAAAAGGAACCCAGGTCATGAAACCGGATGCAGATGTGGGTGAAGTAAGTGGAACTCGAAAATAACATTGAATATTAAGCAGCAGAGCGCAATCAGAGATTAAACAATGAACGCGCATCCAACGCATCAAACGCGTCAATGGCGTGGGTGGATTAAGTAGTAATTGACGCGTTTTCGAGTCAATGGCGTTTATAGAGTTAAAGAAATATCATAATTGAAAAAGTAATCGATACAATAATCGCTAAGATAATCAATAGTTGCAGCCCTAACACACAGACACACACACACACACACACACACACACACACACACACACACACACACACACACACACACACACACACACACACACACACACACACACACACACACACACACACACACACACACACACACACACACACACACACACACACAGTACTCACCCTAAGCGAGATGGCCCGTGGAGGCTTCTGTGGCGTGTCCTCGTGTAGTCTGTCACCCAACGAAGCCAAGATCCGTTTCCTGTGTCCTGTGTGGCTGATCTTCAGTACCTGCACACAAATGTAACAGAGACACACACACGTTCATAAGCATGGGTTCTCAGTAAAACATAATGCTCATTACAGGTTAACAGCAACGCCCCGCGATCCTCACACAGCCAACAAACCACCGGGAGGGGAATCGAGAAGACCTGAGGAGATTTATGTCTTCTTTAAAAAGGAGAACAGCCCGCCCGCGCTCGTGAAAAATGATGACTCTCCTTCCCATTTGCATAATCTTACACAGAGCGCAATTAGTTCAAAGGGTTTTGGGAGCACATAAGAACTAGATTAGCTTCAGGTGGGATAAACGCTGCATAAAGATCGCACATATCATTAAGTTAATCACCCCCGGATGAATATTCACATTATTATACCCACAACTCTCAAAGGAAGCGAATGCCTGATTACCAAAAATAGCAGATCTACAACCTCTGCTATTTTCGGAACACCACCACCGCGCAACCAAGTATAAATCGCCCTTAACCACTTAAAACCCCAGCATCCATATTGTGGGGAAAGCTTTTGCAGGAAATAGCTGATCGACAAGCTCGCAACGCGTTGCGAGCTTGTCGATCAGCTATTTTCAGCGAAAGCTTTTCCAACGATAACAGAAAACAGAAAAGACACTAGTAAAGAGCCCTGAGGAATTCCGGTCAACCATATGGAGTTTAAGAGGTCAATAAGAGTGCGGCTTCGTCACACATTCCTGGCTGACCGACACCACGGAGCAATCTGAGACGTTGCTAATGAGAATCTAATGATGTAAAATGTCCCTTCACTGTAAATCATTATCATACATAATTATTCTTAGACAATTGCTGGGCTGACTGTCTGCTTGTTCCATGAACAGGAAACATGATGTGTTTAAAGGCACTTTCAACCTGGAGTCCCTAATTTGGACATGTCACACTGGGCAGGAGTGCCCAGTGACAAAAACAAAGACTGAAAACATAAACATAAAATTCTAAGCTGTTCCCAAAACTTTTTACAAATTCAAAGATTTCAAAAATATTCAAGAATTTTTATAATAGCAAAAAAGAAAAGCTAATTTACATTCATTGTGTGTGGCTATTTGCTATTTTTCCAATCCGTCATACGTACTGTATCAGGGCTTAAGTGGTAAACTAAACGGGAACATTTAAGTCAAACTTACGCTCACTTTCTCAACTCAACTTTATTTCTATAGCTTTCATTCATTCTGAGATTCTGAGGCTTGTATGCCTGCATGTACACACACACACACACACACACACACACACACACACACACACACACACACACACACACACACACACACACACACACACACACACACACACACACACACACACACACACACACACACACACACACACACACACACACACACACACACTCTACAGATGAGAAGTGTACGACACTTCCTGACGTAGTTAAAAGTATTACAGATTGACACTTCCAGCTGTGATTTGTATATAACCAACAGTGCATTGTGAACATCAATATACTCCAAATTCAAGTACTCTCTCAGACTCTCAAGCACAGTAGTGTAACCCGTAAGGGTCCATTTGGTTCCATTTGCACACTCCCAGAATTACATTGACACAGGATTTTGTTTTCATAACATAATTACAGTCATTATGGAGCATTTCATTGACAGCCTAAAATAATCAAGCACCATTCAACAGTATCGACACAATATACTGGATAAATTATAATTATATTAATCTTCTGCAAGTGCACTACTAACACACGCACGAGCGCACACACACAAAAACACACACACACACACACACACTTTTGTATTACTATACTCGTGAGGACATCAACGTTTTAGGACAGTAATTTTCTGAATACCACGAAAGCCGAAAAAAGCGGGTTTACAAGCTATTTTCGGTGCACCATACTTTCGCATAACCACCGGTAAGTCTACATCAGGCAGAACTCCAACCCAAACCCCTATAGCCCCACTAATAGTTTTTAATCATAAAACAACCGTTTGTATTTCTCTTGTGAGGACCAGGACAATTGCCCTCACAATGTCTATTTCTACTATACTTGTGGGAATATTTGGCCCTCACAAGTACAGTAATACAAGTACACACACACACACACAGTTGCCTATGTCTTTGTTTCTGGATGGACACTTTGGCCAGTGTCGGCGTGGTTTGCTGGGTCTACAACATGGCAGCCTCCTACTGGGACACTGTTTGCTCTGTTTGTCCCTCCTGGCACCCCGTCCTTGACTCATAACAAAACACTGTGCCGCTTTTATTGTGCTGCTGCCAACGGCGGTCTTCCACTAAACATGTCAGAGTGTGTGTGTGTGTGTGTGTGTGTGTGTGTGTGTGTGTGTGTGTCTGTGTGTGTGTATGTGCGCGCAGTACTTCAGGGTAAAAGGCGGTAATTAGAATGAATAGAGGCCTTGCCGTGAGTCTAATGAGCCTCCCAATGGTCCTGTACAGAGCCAATGTTCATACATGCACGCACGCACGCACGCACACACACACACACACACACACACACACACACACACACACACACACACACACACACACACACACACACACACACACACACACACACACACACACACACACACACACACACACACACACACACTTTGTCATCTCCCTCTCCAATTACTGCTCTACATCTGCTCAAATGTATAAATACACACACACATGCGCAGACAATGTGACTCTGCGTGTAAGTCAATAAAGACACGTATGAATTAAACATGTACGTATATAAAACCACACTCAGCTTATAAATAAAACCGTATGCATGCATACGGATTAGACAGTACACACCGAGATCTGTCCATTTGAGGGTCCAAGATGTAACCAAATGGACCCGTTCATTTTGTACCCTCTCAGAGCTAAACGAACACTGAGGATGCATACAGTGTTATGCATAGTGCATTATGACCTCACACAGTATCAGGAGTGACATGTGATTCCACCATGTAAGATGAATGTTAATGAATGGCTTTAATGAATCGATACGTTCGTCACCGCTAAACGATGCTGACGTACGTCGCTTCCACTTTGATGTCACGCTGCCAAACCATGGAACACAGAGTAATGGAACGAGAGAGAGAGAGAGAGAGAGAGAGAGAGAGAGAGAGAGAGAGAGAGAGAGAGAGAGAGATGTACTGTATATACGTGTATGTATATATATATATATATATATATATATACTGTATATACGTGTGTGTATATATATATATATATATATAGAGAGAGAGAGAGAGACAGAGAGAGAGAGAGAGAGAGAGTGAGAGAAACGGATGGAAAGAGAAAAAGGGAAAGAGGAAGAGAGAAAGGCTAAGATAGAGAGAAAGGGAAAGTGAGAGCGAGAGAGGGAGGGAGTGTGAGAGAGTGTGTGTGTGTGTGTGTGTGTGTGTGTGTGTGTGTGTGTGTGTGTGTGTGTGTGTGTGTGTGTGTGTGTGTGTGTGTGTGCGTGTGTGTGCGTGTGTGTGTGAGAGAGAGAGAGAGACAGACAGACAAAGAGAGAGAGAATTTAAAAAACCTTCAGATTTGTGTGTTGAGTGGTTAAATGCCGCATAGGAAAGCAGGCAGAGGTTTGACGTTGTGTCCAGACTGACGCCGATGGGTTTAAATGTCTAGAACCTGCAGGATCAAAGGAGCATGTTTGGTGCAGCTGGATGCAGACCGTACTGGAACTAATTGGCATTTAATCATGGTCGTCCCATCCTGCTTAGCTCCACAAAGTCTCCTCTCCATCTCCAGATCTGATCTATAACAACTGCCTTTTTATATAAGCTTTATTCGACCAGAAAAGTCTCTTGAGATGAGAATCTTGACCTCTCTCCGTCTCTCTCTCTCTCTCTCTCTCTCTCTCTGCTGTAGTTGTGTCTTGGTGCATTGCATGTGGTGCATTGAGGTGCAGTGATCTAATATTCTGTCAATCTGTTTGTCACCTGAGGGCCCGAGGGCCATGCAGTGTGGCTCTGGTGGGCCCCTAACTACCTCATCAGCAACGCAATTATCACATAGGATGCTGTCTGTAGCTGCATGCATGCAGTACGCACGGGCACAGCCGCACACACACACACACACACACACACACACACACACACACACAGGCAGGCACACGCATGCATGCGTGTGTGTGTGTGTGTGTGTATGTACAGCATGTATGTAGGTACTGTATGTGTGTGTGTGTGTGTGTGTGTGTGTGTGTGTGTGTGTGTGTGCGCATGTTTTACACCTCGTCTCATGCAACGGCATCTACAGTACAAACCCCGACCTCGGTGTAAGTTCACCCCATCGCTATGGCAACACAGAGCCACCCACATGTGCTCGCTCGTTCTCTCTCTCGCACGCGCGCACACACACACACACACACACACACACACACACACACACACACACACACACACACACACACACACACACACACACACACACACACACACACACACACACACACACACACACACATACACAGGGTCCAACAGCTGTTTCAGAGTCTAGGTAGTACATTCCATTGTTATCCTCCAATAGATGAGAATTTGAATGTAACCCGATGATTATAGTTTTAACAATCTCTCTCTCTCTGTAAAGTTTTCTCTAGCATTCTCCCTTTCTCTCTCTCTCTCTGTCTCTCTCTCTCTCTCTCTCTCAGATGCCTGACTGCGCTGTAGCCCAATTTGCATTTAAATGATATTTATGCAGGGTACACACCGTTCATACTGACTGCAAGTGATGTGCTATGATGGCACGCGCTCCTTCTTTCCTCTCCATCCATCCATACCTCCATCTCTCTTGACCCTGCATTCACATTAGCTCCACTCCATTCTAATCAGGTTTAGAGGTCCCTGTTGACAGACATGACAACCTGCGGATATCAACAACACTCCATGCTCCACGTCAACGATCCCTCACAGGCTGGAGGAGGGGTGGAGACAAAGGCTTTTCCGTTCTTCTTCAGAACGTGATACTGATGGATGGATGGATGCTGACGGTTGTGAAATAATGGACAGAATCGAGTTGGATGAAATGGATCATGAAAATCACGGTTGGTACGACGGTAGCAGCGGGTAAAAGCGCAGTGTTCTTCTGTGTCGGAACATCACCGATGGATCACCATGTTGACCTGATCTAGACTTAGCGAAACGGATTCGGATCGCTCTTTTCTGTCTACACCAAAATCGCTTCGCCAAAAATAGGCATGCTGGTGTTCAAGACATGGATGGTCTCTGGTGGACTCAACTCAGGGTCTCTCTCTCTCTCTCTCTCTCCAGTGCAGTGCCACAGTGCAGTTCCAGCCAGAGGGTTTAATCAGGGTACCTTACAGTAGCCTCCAGTCTGGAGTTGGCTCCCGTCATATTCAAGGATCTGGGACGCTGTCGCCCTCCAGCATCAGGCCCAAACATGCACTGTTTGTGTAAGTGTTGGTGTGTGTGTGCATGTGTGAGTTTGTGCGCATGTGTGCGCGCGCGAGGTGTGTGTGTGTCTAAGGCAGGCACGTCTCGATCACATTACCCAAAAAAAAAAAATCAAATCCAACATGCCCATGCGGCAACTGTGAAATTAAATGTCTGTGATTTCAAGACGGCACTGTATCAGTCAAGCTTCGCCGGACGTCAGCACTCTAACATTTGTCGATCAATATTATTGTTGAGCAGGACTACAATATACAAGACTATACTGGGAGCGCCATGGAGAACGGCAGCTTCCGTACGCGCTCCGTAACATCGCAACGTTTTTCCATCTTTTTAGTATTTTTTAGCCTTCTCTTTTTTCCCTACACCGTCGCGTGTCTAAGGAGTTATGACAGACAAGCACTTATGGACATCAGCACAGCGATTACACACAGAATTCCGGACTTTTTTGCCGAAAACCTCCCACTCGGCTGGATGGGGGGAGGGGTTCCCTTTGTTCCAGCTGGAACAACAACATACCCAAGGCGACGGAAAAGACCAGGACGACGAGGGACAAGAGCGGGTCTCCTCGTAAGAACAACAAAACGTGGATATAAACCTGCACTGCCTTCAATCCTGCTAGCGAACGTTAGATCTCTGTGTGAATCAAGAACAGTGACCACTATGGACGACTTACTAGCGCACGTAAAGTATAACAGTGAGACAAGGAACACGTCCATTGTTGTGCTGACAGAGACGTGGCTAACGGAGTTAGCATCTGATTCTTCCATCACTCCTCCTGGCTTCACCGCGTATAGGAAGGACAGAGACCCTGTACTGAGCGGTAAGCAACGTGGGGGGGGGAGTTTGTGCCTTGATCAACAACAACTGGTGCAAAGATGTTAAAATCCTAGATAGTCACTGCTCACCAGACCTTGAACTTTTAATCATAGCCTGCCGTCCTTTCTACCTACCACGCGACTTCAGCATTGTGATTGTAGCCGTTGTTTACATTCATCCTGGAGCTAATAAGGACACAGCTATGAGGGAATTACACCAGGCGATTAGTGCACAAGAAAATCGCCACCCGGACTGCGCAGTCATCTGCCTAGGCGACTTCAACCGGACAGACTTAAAAAAGGTCTTTCCCAAATTCCACCAGCATGTCGCCTGCAGTACCCGTGGTGACAATATTCTTGACCACTGCTACACGCCCTTCAAGGATGGATACAAAGCTCTCCGCCGCCCACCGCTAGGAAGCTCTGACCATGACGCCATCCAGCTGCTACCTGCCTACAAACAGAGGCTAAAAAGGGAGCCGGTCGTTGAGAAGGAAATCCGAATCTGGTCTGAGGACACAGACGCTATGCTACAATCCTGCTTCTACCAGACTGACTGGGGGATGTTTAAGAACGCCGCTGGGAATAACATCAACGAACTCTCAGACTCAGTCACTGGCTTTATCAGTAAGTGCATAGATGACATAGTCCCAAAAAAGACAGTTCGGATCTATCCCAATCAGAAACCATGGATGGACAGCGGAGTACGTGCACATCTGCATGAACGGGATGCTGGTTTCAAATCTGGCGACGTGGAAACGCGCAACACGACGCGCGCGGCCCTAAACAGCGCCATCAGGAAGGCGAAAAAGGCCTACACAAAAAAGATGCAAGACAAACTCAGCAATGGCGACATCAGGAGCACATGGCAGGCGGTACACACCTTGACAGACTGCAAAACAAGAATCAGAAGCGAGGTGAACCCGCCTGCCTCCCTCCCCAACGAACTGAACACTTTCTACGGCCGGTTTGAGATCAGCTCCAACCGCGGCAGCCAAGCGGGGCCATCAGCAGCACCAGCAGAGGAGAACCCTCTAACCATCTCGGAGAGAGAAGTGCGTACAGCCTTCACACGGGTCAACATCCACAAGGCAGCCGGACCTGATGGGATTCCAGGCCGGGTCCTTAAGACATGTGCAGACCAGCTGGCGGGTGTCTTCGCTGACATCTTTAACCTCTCCCTCTCCCTGGCTGTGGTCCCTGCAGGGTTCAAAATGTCAACCATTGTGCCCATTCCCAAAAAGGCCAAAGTGACATGCCTGAACGACTGGAGACCTGTTGCTCTCACCCCGATCGTCAGCAAGTGTTTCGAGAAACTGGTGAGGGAATACATCAGCTCCACGCTACCTGCCTCGCTGGATCCGTGGCAGTATGCATACCGCAAAAACAGATCCACCGACGACGCTATTGCCATGGCTCTCCACACCGTCCTCTCGCACATGGACAACAAGCTGCTGAAGGACAAATATGTACGTATGCTGTTTGTGGACTACAGCTCAGCATTCAACACCATTGTCCCAGCAATACTTGACAAAAAGCTCAGAGACCTAGGGCTACACCCAAGCATGTGCGACTGGATACAGGACTTCTTGTCCAACCGACATCAGGTGGTGAGAATGGGCAGCATCACATCCGACCCCTTGACCCTCAACACCGGAGCACCCCAGGGATGCGTGCTGAGCCCTCTCCTCTACTCCCTGTACACGTATGACTGCATAGCCACACATGTCTCCAACACCATCATAAAGTACGCGGACGACACGACAGTGATAGGCCGAATCGTCAACAACGACGAGTCTGACTACAGAGAGGAGATCAAATCAATGGCACGCTGGTGCCGGGAGAACAACCTCTCTCTTAACGTCGACAAGACCAAAGAACTGATCGTGGACTTCAGGAGGCCGCGGAGAGACCATGCGCCCATCCTCATCGACGGTGCTGCAGTGGAAAGGGTCAGCGAGTTCAAGTTCCTCGGAGTACACATCGAGGAGGACCTCAAATGGGAGACGCACTCCACACACGTGAGGAAAAAGGCTCAGCAGCGACTGTACTGGCTCCGCCGCCTGAAGAAGCTCGGAGTAGGACGTCGCATCCTCAGGCTGTACTACAACAGTTCTGTTGAAGGCATCCTAACAGGCTGTGTCACGGCCTGGTACGGGAACTGCACTGCCCGAGAAAAGATCAGCCTACAACGAGTAGTGCGATCGGCAGAGCGGATAATGGGAATCGAGCTCCCAGCGCTCCAGGAACTGTACAAAAAGCGGTGCGTGGTCAAAGCCAAGCGCATCATCAAGGACAAGCACCACCCAAGTCACAGACTGTTCAACCCCCTACAACGACCGCGACCGGGCAAGGGGCTCTACCGCAGTATCAAGAGTTCCACCACCAGGCTCTGGTGTAGTTTCAATCCGGCTGCTGTCAGAATGCTGAATGGGGCATAAGACTGAATGAGGCACAGGCCTTGTTCAGCAGCCTGACAACAGGCGGCGCAGACTTTTCTGGCTCTTCCTGAACACACCTGTGGATTATACCAGGGACAATGACTTGGACTTTAGCCCCCCCTCGGACACACCTGTGGACTACACCAGGTACAAATGACTTTTTGTTGCACTCCCTCATGGAGCTACTTGCGGATTATACTAGGGTCAGTCCACTCTAGGTGGACACGCACTGACCTTTTGCACCTTAATCCCTTGTATAACGCACTGACCTTTTTTTGGTCTTTTTTATTGTGCTCCTTTTCCTCTAAGCACCTTAACGTCCATTGTCTATCATGCACAGTATAAGTATAACATGCACAGTATACAATACATTGCTGCTATGCTCAGGCACCTTAGTTTAGTTTTTTTTTGTTTTTTTAGTTTTTTATTATCTCAGGTAATTTGTAAATATGTAGATAACTTGTCTGGCCTTCTGTTGCTCTCTTGTTTTGATCTCCTTCCCACTTGCCCCCCACCCTCTTCTTCCCCCCCCCCCCTCTTCTTTCTATGGAAACTAACGTTGCGATGGGAACGATGTACAAAAAAGAATGTCACCCACTTTTTTACCTTGTAAACCTGTGATGTGACAATAAAACTGATTCTGATTCTGATATTCTTACCATCACAAGCCAATGCTATGATCCACATGGAGTCAATAAGGTGAAACCCCAGTCGCCCCATTAGGGGAGCTGACCTTTTGACAATATGAAGGTCATTGGATAAGATGAAGGTGAACACCTCAGAGACAACAGGGGTGATACCATTGATCGTATGGACAGGCTGAAGAAAGCAGATATACACACACACACACACACACACACACACACACACACACACACACACACACACACACACACACACACACACACACACACACACACACACACACACACACACACACACACACACACACACACACACACACAGTATAAACAGTATATGCACTGCTGGCTGAATTCATATGAATGGAGGAAGGCTTTCTGCTGTTTTAACCTATTGTTTTACTGTGGATCTATCGATGTACTGTATGTATCCATCCATCCATACATCCATCTTTCTTTTTCTCTGTCCATCATCATCATCTCTATGTAGTTTAGGATGAGAGTAGATGACAGTCAGACAGCTTGCATGTAATTATAAGTGGATTGGAATTTTAAAAATGGAGAGAAAGAGACAGGACAGAAAGGACAAAATCAAGGGGAGGAGAGGAATAAAGAACGACAACGGAGGAAGGGATAGAGAGAAAGAGAAAGCATGGAGCGTGGGATGAAAACCCACAAAAGAGAGAAAAAGACGTTTTCACCCCTTTGTTTGTCCATCATTAAAATGATGCACTGGTTTGAACACAGACAGTGACTTGGCTGTTGAACAGCTCCCCCCTCCCTCCACTAGGGCGGAGAGAGAGAGGGAAGGAGGGGAAAGAAAGAGAGAGGGAGAAAGAGAAGGGGGAGGGAGGGGAGACAGAAGGAGGGAGGGGGCGAGAGGGAGATAGAGAGAGACAGAGAGAGAGCAGGCCTTTGTCCTGAGGTTGTTAATGTAGATCGTATGATGGAGTCAGACGTAAGCCTTTAAAGTTGAGGTCCATGTTGCAAAAACGAAGAGTGTGGATGTTTTTATGCGCTCTCGAAATGCAGCAGTGTCACCTGCACACGTCTCATTCCTGAGACTATGCTGTCATGATCTAGCCACCTTTCCAATACTCTCTAAGCGAGCGCAGTGTAGAGACAACCCGACACTGACCTGTCAAATCAACAGCCTATGATTGACTGGCAATACAAACATAATTGACGCAATGGCATTAACCATCAGACTTTTCAGCACAATAGATAAATGTGAATGACAGCAATCTGACAGAAAGATGGAGAGAGGTAGACAATGAATGTGTACGACAGAGAGAGAGAGAGAGAGAGAGAGAGAGAGAGAGAGAGAGAGAGAGAGAGAGAGAGAGAGAGAGTGAAGGCAGAAGACAGTGGAGATGATGTACAACTGCCCTACCGCCCTACTGTTTCATAGGTAGTAATTTAACTGAATACATCACAATTATTATTAGGGCAAGCCTCCTCTACTGAGTGCACGTTTTTGCACAATTTGACAGGTATAGAGAGTCACACAGTCTGACTAGGTGGATAATCTTGATTTTGCCCTTTTCATGATGAGACATGTCACAAACGTATCAGACGGTTAAATTGTGTAGCGTGCAAGAATCATAACCAATTAAATGAGTAGTTCATCTAAAAAATGACTTATTTTCTATCAATTACACACGCCATGAAGCTTTTTGTCGCATCTGGTAGGAGACTCAAAGTAGAGCAGCCACCCCCGGTCATCAAATTATTGGCTCAGAGAATGTGACAAAAACTAAAACAGTCAAGAATTCAAGGCCTCATGGTGTGTGTGCAATTGATAGAAAATAAGTAATTCTTTGGGTGAACTACTCCTTTAAACCCTAGTCTCTATTTTGGGCATGTCATATTGGCAAAACGTTGTGAGCTTGCCGATCGGATATTTTCAGCGAAGAGATTCGGTGTAGAGCGAATTGGCATGTTGAACCTCGGGGGACCCCAGTCAACTACTGTAAATACAGTGTGTGTGTGAGTGTGTAAGAGAACGCCGAAGGTAGAGTACTGTGGTCAATCAATATGCTGAGGACTGATGGATTGAAGTAATGTGTTTAAGAGTACTGCGTGTGCGTGTGCGTGCGTGCGTGTGTGTGTGTGTGTGTGTGTACGAGCGCACATCCCATCACTGTTTTCAATGGGTCCATTTAAAACAACAATAGCTGGGTCATTTTTCACCAGCAGTATTGGCGTTTTTCTAACTCTCAGCACTTTATCATCACCTGCTCTCTTCCTCTCCCCCCCCCCCCCCTTCCCCCCTCTCTTTCATCCCTCCTTTCACCCTGTAGGTGAACAATGAGAAGACCATTTACTCTGTGTGTGTGTGTGTTACTGGGGGTTCAGATTCTTCTGCTGTCATCTGTGGTGATGGAATCGATCTGAACCGCACGCTCAACCAACTCTCAATGGATTACACACACACACACGCGCACACACACACACACACACACACACACACACACACACACACACACACACACACACACACACACACACACACACACACACACACACACACACACACACACACACACACACACACACACACACACACACACACACACACACACACGCACACAAATCTAAACACATGCACACGTGCACGGTGGGGGGAGCTCTGTCGGGAAACGGAGACCACTGTTGCCTAGCAACGTCAGAGTGGAGAGGAGCAGCAGTTACTGTATGGATGGATGGAGCCCACCGACCAATGGGAAGACTGGTTTCAATACTGGAAAACCACAGGAGCCAATGAGAGCGGAGCTTTCAGTAACCTGCCAACATGGAGACGGATACGTCTCCATTAATAGCGGGACAACTGCTAAGTTGTTACTCTGTGTGTGTGTGTGTGTGTGTGTGTGTGTGTGTGTGTGTGTGTGTGTGTGTGTGTGTGTCCAAACAGTGCCAAATGCGTCAATCTCTCACAACTTGTCTGAACAGACACAACACGGAGCCACGAATTGAATTTCCAATCCAAATTTGAACAGCAGTGGGAAATAGTGTTGAAATTATATTTTTCACTGTTGTGAAATACTTCAAAGCCCCTATGAAAGAACACACTGCTGTGTGTGTGTGTGTGTGTGTGTGTGTGTGTGTGTGTGTGTGTGTGTGTGTGTGTGTGTGTGTGTGTGTGGTGTGTGTGTGTGTGTGTGCATGTATCAATGAGATCCTATCCTGATCCTGATCTTTGAAGTGTGAGAATGTAATTGCGTGAGACCTTGACGTGTGACAACACACCCCCACTCACCCACACACACAAACACACCCACACACACACACACAGTTGCGTGTTCTTTCGTAGGGGCTTTGATAACAGGAATAAATACAATTTCAACACTATTTCCTCCTTCTGCTCAAATTTGGATAGTTCCGTGTGGGGTACAATCACTGTGAGTGTGAATGGATGAATGTAACACACACTGGATAAAGGCGCTAGAAATGCAGACATTTAACACACACACACACACAGCGCGCCGCGCGCGTGCGTGCGCACACGCTCATTTTGCTGTGCTGACATTTAGCTTCTGTCCGTGTTTACAAAGCGAGGTGCACAGCGGTGCTTGAAATGTCAAAAGGAGACGGGGTTCCGTCTGTTAAGCTTGTTCAGCTTGACACTAACACCTGATTGGCTGGAAAGGGACAGAGGTACCAACCTCTGAAACATTAAACATTGCTCTCTGTTCGCTTTACGTCAACGCTGTAAAGGATGTACAGCACAATGAACGCAAAGTCGACTGGTGTCACACCTGTGTTGACAACCATTGTCTAGTACACCGTTTCCCAAACACTGGGTCGTGACCCATTTGTGGGTCGCCGACACATTTTTTATGGGTCATGACTCATGAGTAAATATCACTTTATTTTTTTGTTACTACATTGTTTTTTATTATTATTATATCAAAAAAATCTAATGAAAGAATGAATTAAAAACAAATTCAATGATTTTCCAAAATAATTTATTGAACAAATAAAAATAATCAAATAAATTCCATAAATTAGAAAACAAGTGTGAAACAAGTGTGAAAATAGCCCATCTACAAGCTCACGTTGTGAGCTTGTAGATCTACTATTTTCACTAGCTTGGGTCCATGTGGAGACGTCAAATTTCTCTTTTGGGTCTCGATCTAAAAAGTTCGGGTACCAGTGGCCTAGTGTGTTGGAAAAGGTATGAATGTATCTATATTATCGACTTTATTTGACTGTGTGTCTCGGCTAATAGGTAAATGGTGCATTACATTCACACAGCAGAGGAAACCATGCAAGGCACCAACCTGCTCATCGTGAGCAGTTTGGCCTTTGGGGTTCAGTGTCTTGCTCAAGGACACTTCCGACACTACCTCAGGGGGGACTCAGGGATCAAACCTGGAACCTTACGTTTCCCATGCAGCTGCT
This sequence comes from Gymnoscopelus braueri, assembly GCF_963280865.1. Lineage (NCBI taxonomy): Eukaryota > Metazoa > Chordata > Actinopteri > Myctophiformes > Myctophidae > Gymnoscopelus > Gymnoscopelus braueri. The sequence continues at coordinate 12,818,846 of NC_137625.1, forward strand.
CTATACCTCCTGAGCCACTGCCCCCCCCCCCCAGGACCCCCCCCTCAACAATTACAAATACTGTATATGTTCATGTACATGCATTTTTGTCAAATCAATACCCTATACTAAGTTGACCGGCTCTAAATTAGGTACCTTTCGCTTTTTTCGCTACACAAAAATGACTTCAGCGAAAATAGAAGATCTACAAGCCCACAACGTGTTGTGAGCTTCTGGATTGGCTATTTCTGCTGAATAGTAGACTGGTAAGTAACCCAGGGTCAGTGATGTCTACTGTCAACGCGGATGCGTTGAGGTCATCCCTGATGCTGTGGTACGGTCAGTTGTGGTACCTAAGCCTGTCATAATTATGTCATAATCGCCTGATAGCAGCTATTTCAGCTAATCGCAATTATTTTTGCAAAATATTTAGAATCATTTCCATTCATCTGTATGAAAATCAGCTGGACAAAATGTACAGAAATGTCATATTTCCACCATTAATTTCATGCCGTTGTCCACTTTCAACCTTGCCTTCCTGTTTTGGGCAATTTAGGGCAATTGTTTTCTTTAAATGTTGAAAAGTATTTTCAGAAAAAGTGAAAATAGCAGATCTACAAGCTCACGACGCTTCGCGATGTGAATTGTTGTGAGCTTGTAGATCAGCGGCTACTTTTGCTATGAATGAAAGTATGTATTTGTATGACAATGAATCATGAATTAGAATGTAATGATGGTGACAGACAGGCCCCATTGCTGGTCAGTTAGTCTGGGTCTGCTAATGACTAACGGTGCTCACCATCAATCAGAGCATTCACTGAGGTGCTGATTTGATTGGCCCGGGTAAAGGCAGGGGTGAACATGAGGTCAGAGTGGATTTGATTGGCCGGCTGAGATATACAGGATCTCCCTGGAGTCAAATAGTCTGTCTGTCTGTCTGTCTGTTGTACTTCAGCAGCTGTTGTTTTGGGGGGAAAAGAAACCCTGTCCTGCAGAGACTTGTCTCACTCACTTCCTGTGTCTTTCCCTCGCCTCCTCCTCTCTCTCTCTCTCTCCTCTCTCTCTCTCTCTCTCTCTCTCTCTCTCTCTCTCTCTCTCTCTCTCTCTCTCTCTCTCTCTCTCTCTCTCTCTCTCTCTCTCTCTCTCTCTCTCTCTCTCTCTCTCTCTCTCTCTCTCTCTGATCAGATCAAGAGGAAACTTCATTGACAGTTAACATCCATATAGAAGGTTTAATGCTGTCTATAGTTGCTAACAGACATGCCATTCTGGCACTGAAATCAAATGGCTATCAAACTGAAAGTTTGACTCATGTACTCTTTGCGTCCAAAGGTTGTAGATCTGGCCTGTTTTCACAAGCAAGACCGCCGTACAAAGGAGCACATTAAGCATTAGAACGAGAAAAAAACTCACAGTGGTCTGAATGACCCTTAACCAGCCCTGAGCGGAATCCCTCAGGGCTCTATAATAGTGTATTTTCGGTTTTCTGTTGTTTGTGGGGAAAGCTTTAGCTGAAAATAGCCGATCAACAAGCTCACAATGCGACGCACCGCAATACAGATGCTGGGGCTTAAGTGGTTACGATTTATTACAACTTAACAGCAATTAACAGCATGGCATCTTTCGGTAAGACAGTATATTGAGGTCGGGTCTATAATGCATTATAAGCGCATTTATAGTGCATTATAATGCACTTATAAGGCATTATAACACTCATTATGAACGTTCACAATTATGCATAGTTAGTTACTGTATAATGTGATGTTCCGCTGAACTTAAAATGCATTATATGACCAGCACTTATAATACTTCAAAAACCTTGTTAGAAGATGTCATGCATGTTTATTAACATTTATAACGAGTGTTATGAAGCCTTAAAATGCATTATAATGCATTATAAATGCGCTTAAGTTATAACGAGTTATAGACCCCGACCCCTAATATCGTCTATGTCGGTTGGAAACCTCTTATGTCCAAAACTGTTACTATTCAGGATCCAAATCTTTTTTTTTTTTTAAGTAGCAGATCTACAAGCTCAAAACACGTTTCGAGCTTGTGGATCTGCTACTTTTGACTTACGCTTGTTATGATCAAGTAATTAATTTACGGAAAAACACAAAAAGTTTAAATATGGAGATAAGAGGTTTCTACCCGACAGCAACGACATACTGCCTTAGCCATCTTTCTACTGCATCTACTACACATAATATTAAGCAACTACACTTTGTTTTGTCTGTTTGTTTGGTCATTGTGACATTTAGGACTAGAATTCACAGCATTCATACATAACCTGAATGCAGTGACTTCTGCTCTGGTTCAGAGGAGTCAGGGACGTCATTGGTTTCCTAATACACTGTCTGCTTCTCAAACCTTTTAGCTCGAGACCCAAAAGAGAAATGTGATGTCTCCCCGGGACCCAAACTAGTGAAAATAGCAGATCTACAAGCTCACAACACGTCGCGATGCGACGTGTTGTGAGCTTGTAGATCTGCTATTTTCACTACTTCTTAAAAGTATTTTTTTTCCCCTCTAATTAATGATTTATTTTAGTTTTTATGGAATACAAAAAAACGGAGAAGATTTGGGCTTGTTTGTGATTTTTTTAAAAATCTTTTGAAATAATAATAATGAAAACTAAATGTAGGAAACAAAAAAAAAAAGGGGGGTATTTACTCGCGACCCATCAAAAATTGGTCCGCAACCCACATATGGGTCCCGACCCAGAGTTTGGGAAACAGTGTCCTAATAGATTCCTGAATCCTTACTGAATGTTATGACAACTGATACATATGGAGACCACATGCACACGCACACACGCACACGCACACACACACACACACACACACACACACACACACACACACACACACACACACACACACACATCCATGTAGGCATACTGTACAGTGTGTGTGTGTGTGTGTGTGTGTGTGTGTGTGTGGTCCATCATTCAACTAAGAGCAGTAAAAACAATGCATCCATTGTGATAACAAACACTATGGTTAGGCTGGTTGGACAGACAGTCATATTTGCTGTTCTCATTCAGGCTGCCAAACACTAGCAGCACGCAATGCCATCCATCTATACAGTGTACTTATGAGAAGTATACTAGCAGCAAGCACCCAAATACTGTATAGGTAAACACGCACAGACGCACGCACACAGGCGCGCACACACACACACACACACACACGCCAGAAATCAGCATAGTCAGTCAGCAATGTTGGTTGAGCGTTTCTATGTGTTTACTGCCTCTGGGCACGGAGCGGCTCATAGAGAACAGAGAGAGGGGGGGGGGGGGGTAGAGAGAAGGCAGAGAGAAGGAGAGAGAGTGAGTGAAAGAGAGGGGAGAGATAGAGAGTGAAATGAAGGGAGGCAGGGAAAAGACAAACAGACATAGTGCTCCTCTCAACACAATGCAACACTCTCTCCCTCTCTTCTTCTTGTCCGACTCAGTATCCCTCCATCTCTCTCTCTCTCTCTCTCATTCTCAGGGGTCTTACCTCTCTCTCGCCCTTCCGAAGAGAAGTCCAGCTCTTCTCTCTGTTCAACTCCTTTTCCCACTCGCTCCACTCAAATCTCTCCCTCTCTCTCTCTCTCTCTCTCTTTGATTATGTAGGTAGACGGTGTCTCTCTCTCGCTGTTGTTCTCCTCGGTTCAGCCACACGCTCTCTTCTGGTTACTCTAAGCCTCCTCTTGCCATAAGCTTCCTCTCTCTCTCCGTCTCTTGCTCTCTCCCCTCCCTCTCTCTTTCTCTCTCTCTCTCTCTCTCTCTCTCTCTCTCTCTCTCTGTCTCTCTCTCTGCAGAGATTTCAAGCGCTCAACAACTCCTCTTCCTCTCTCAGCTTGCAGCAGTGTGACTACATATTCCTACATGTCTCTGCCTGAATGGTCTCTCTCTCTCCCACCCCCTTATCTCTGCTCTCTCTCACTCTCTCTCTCTCTCTCTCTCACTCTCTCTCTCTCTCTCTCACACTCTCACAGTCTCTCTCTCTCTCTCTCTGCTCTAGTCTCCTCTCTCTCTCTCCTTCCCGATTTACACATCCCCCCGCCCACCCCCATCTCATCACTATGGAGACGCTGGGCCGAACCGAGACAGGCTCACACTCGCTCACTTCAGTGTGTGTGTGTGTGTGTGTGTGTGTGTGTGTGTGTGTGTGTGTGTGTGTGTGTGTGTGTGTGTGTGTGTGTGTGTGTGTGTGTGTGTGTGTGTGTGTGTGTGTGCGTGCGTGCGTGCGTGTTGTGTGCTTGTATGGTACAGGAGTTAAGCGAGCGAGTACAGACAGATAGTGTGATATTGCTGTCTTCATAATTTCCTTTTGAATACATTTAAAAATTCCAAATTCTACAAATCAACTATGCAAGTTAATTCTGCTGCTCTGCAATCACCTCTAATCTATCAGACAATCAATCAGGCAATCAATGAAGATTCAATATTGCTACATCTTATATACAAATACGAGTACACAAGACAGTAACAACTCTTTGGGTTTGCTGCCTCAATACTGTAGCAGCAACAACAACAATAGAAAGACATAATAAAAATTTAAAAAATCCATACTCCTCCATACTCTTGGGAGCAAACATTCAGCGAAAATAGTCGATCTGCAAGCCCACCGACGCGTTGCGGGCTCGTAGATTAGGCTATTATCGGCAAAGAGATTTGGCGTGGGGGGGGGGGCCTGAGGGACCCCGGTCAACTAAGCATAATAGGGTTTAAGTGGTTAATCATAGAACACCCTGAGGTGCTTGAGGGTGCCGTGTGTGTGGTTCCTACTTCTAAATATTACCCATACTGTATGTGTAGCGTACATTATATATCGTTGCTGTCGGGCAGAAACCTCCTATCTCCATATTCTAACTTTTTGTGTTTGTGTTTTTGTGTTTTTCCGTAAATTAAAGGAGGAGTTCACCCAAAAAATTACTTATTTTCTATCAATTGCACACCCCATGAAGCCTTCAATTCAGGGATTTATTTTTGTTTTTGTGGCATTCCTAAGCCAATAATTTGATGACGGGTGTATTTCCGGTAGGAGACACAAAGAATCTACTTTGTGTCTCCAACCGGATACATTAGCCGGTAGGAGACGGGAATCAAATTATTAGCTTAGGAATGCGACAAAAACAAAAACAAATCCATGGATTCAAGGCTTCACGGGGTGTGTAATTGATAGAAATTAAGATTTTTTTTTTGGGTGAACTACTCCTTTAACGCCCTACTTGATCTTACTACAGCGTCACACAAAAGCATCAAAAGCAGCCGATCCACAAGCTTGAAACGCGGCGCGAAGCGACGCGTTTCAAGCTTGTAGATCTGCTGCTTTTGATGCTTTTGAATTTGAAACCTGAAAAGTAACAGTTTTGGACATATGAGGTTTCCACCCTAACGGAGACGATATGCCATGATGACATACAGTATATATTCTTCATGTGAGTCATGCTTGAGCTGAGCATGTGTGTATAAATATCTATATTTCCATGTATCGGCGCAAGTACATTTTACACAAGAGTGCATACTGTATGTTTGTGGCTGTTGTTGTCGGGCAGAAAACATTGCATCTCATTCTTCATATTTCAACATCGTACGTTGTTTTGTTTTGTTTTTGGAAATCGAGTGCCCTACTTCGTCATACTACGTGTGTCACACAAAAGTAAGCAAAAATAGCCGATCTACAAGCAATGTGTGTGTGTGATCTACAAGTGATGCGGTGTGTTGTGAGCTTGCTTTTGTTTTTGTGCTCATTTTTTATTTGAATCCTGAAAAGTTAGAGTTTTGTGTGAGATTAGCGTTTTCAAAGCTTGATACTGTTCTTCCTCCTGGCCTGCTCATTCATAAACCTGATTGTCTAGGGGAAGTACAGCAGCTATTCTGCAGGCTGCTGCCATGTGGCCTTGTGGCTGCGGAGCCATCATTTTAGCAAGTGGCAGCGCCTGCAATGGTCCGGATGGTTCCAAACCTTTTTGGAACCACTGGGCAACCCTGCGAACCCCCTACACGTGCACGCACGCACGCACACATACGCGTGCACTTGTGTTTTTCAGACATGTTTTCAGACATATCGTTGGTGTCGTGTGACCTCATATAATGTCCAAAACTGTTATTTTTTTAACTTTAAACTCTGCTATTTTGTTTTACTTTTTGTTTTCTATATCAGTGGTTCTCAAAGTGAGGTCCAGGGACATCCAGGGGTCCTTTGAGCTGACTCGCTGCCCTCCCCCCAACAGAGCCAAACAGTGAAATACGTCAAACCGGATGTGACGTGTTCTCAGATTCTCCGATTGCAAAAATGTACGATGTGATGACTGTTCGTCACCCAGACTATAGATTATAGAAGATGACCTCTCCGTTCGTTTTTTATACCGTGTGAAAAAACTTGTGTTTCCCTATTCTGGCCGAAAATGACCGTGGAAAAAAAATGAAAACCGGAAACGGAATCTGCGTCATAAAACCGGTCCGGATGCAAGTGTGGGTGAAGTAAATGGAACTCGAATCCTAGAGTTAAACATTGCAGAATAGCGCGATCAGAGATTAAACAATGAACGCGCGTCCAACGTGTCTAACGCGTCGACGGCCAACTGGACAAACTAGCAATTGACGCGTTATCGAGTCAACCGCAGTCAAAGAGTTAATACAGCATCACACTCATTTTAACCACTTTATCCATATTTTATACGTTGGCTATTAAGAAATAGCAGATATACAAGCTCACAGCGCGTCACTGCGAGCTTGTACAGCTGATATTTTTGAAAATGTAATTGTTAATGTAAAACATTTTGAATGATTTTGGAAAAAAAAAAAATCACACTAATCTTCTCTTCTGTGGGTCCCTGACACAAAACATTTTCAGATGGGGGCGGACCCACTCCCTGACCAAATACATACCAATTTGGGGGTCCTTGACATTAAAAAGTTAGAAAAAGTTGGACTGACGTCACATCGAGAGCAAGTTATGGATGGTTAACGTTGGAACTGCCATGGCTTCACATGGCATCTCTGGCACCCTGAGGTGGCAGGCGTGGACCCCCAGATTGGGAACCATCGGATAAGCCTGTGGGCTTTGCTGACACAATGAGTCCATTCAGTGTAAACTGTTAAAGAGTTAAGACCCATTCACCTGAGACGTGATGTCACGGACGAGTCAGGGCAGGCCGAACAGAACGGGAAACGGCTCAGACCACAACAACGCCCTCTGTGATGCAACACAGTCTTGTTACATCCTTGATGCTCTGAGATATTCTGATTCCATCTTAAAGGGATAGTTCACCCCCAAAACATATTTTTTTCTAGCGATTAATAATTTGTCTCCCCATGGAGACAAATTATTGGCTTAGGAATGCGACGAAAAATATCCATGAATTCAAGTCTCCATGTGGTGACTAATCGATGAAAAAAAGTCATCCCTTTAACCACTTAAACGACGTTGGGTACTTAGAAAAGCTATTATCAAAACGTCTGTTCTTAATAAAACGGGCCAAAGTTATACGTCTGTACCGCTTTTTTCCATCTACACCAAATCTCTTTGCCAAAAACAGATCTACAAGTGTTGGGAAGAACTAATATTATTAGTACCGGCAGAGATCGTCCCATAAGTATCGGCTGGTCAAGGCGGATTACTCTCGCAGGATGGATCTTCTCTAAGGCCGAATTAGCGTCTTACAGGTAGTTTAGTGGGGGCCCGAGTAATCAATGACGGGACAGTGTTGAGTCAGTTAGGTTAATGAGGTCTTTGAATCTTACTTATATTTTCAGAGTCAACGGTGTTCTTATTCCTCTTTAGTACCGATATTACTGTTTGATACTGATACTGATCTAATCGGTTCTATTATTGACGAAGTTGTGAAGTTGCTTAGGTGGCAGCTACTGAAAAAATGCTGTTGGTGTATATAATATACCAAGATCATAATGCATGTGTATATATGCTTTTTTGGGGTCTTTTTTTGCACACTCTCTCTTTCGCTTTATTATTATTATTGTTATTATTATTACCTATCTATGCCGCTGCATTGTCTGAAGGAAGCTGAACAAAAATGAGTTTTACTCTTACGTACCTACGTACACCAAGATGTAACAATAAAGCACAATCTTGAACCTTGACTGACCTATATATATATATATATCTCTGTGATTTAGTATTCACCATTAGGCCAGCCCTCAGGCGTTACTGCATCGTACATCATTCATAAATTCCTTCTAAGGAAATTCCCGGACATGAGGGGATTCTCTTATTCCTTTCTAACAACAATCTTGAGCATGAGCAATTTTTTGCCAATGTTCCCCGCAGAATATGGATGCTGGGGTTCAAGTGGTTGAGACTCAATATGACTGACTTGAAGAAAACATAGGAAAACAGGACATGCCCGACATCTCCAACACTTCCCGGTCTGACATTTCCCGGTCTGTTTTTTGGGCGCGTTTTATGTCCTACATTTACCGTAACATATATAGTATATATTCCTAATGTGAGTCATGCTGAGTTAAGGGGGAAAAAAGGAAATAATCACGCTGCCACATGCAGACACCCACCAGGGAGTGTTCTGTCACAATACTCTGTGGGCTGGAGGGAGGAGAAAGCTCCTTTTGTTTTACTCTCAACTGAATGGGGCTGCAACTCTATATAGATGACTTTATCTATAAATCGAATAATCCAGATGCACGTTTTCTTTGATCATTTTGAATGATATATTCAACCATTAGTTTGATTTACCACTTTGTCCTATACTTCCTTAATCTGCGTTGTGAGCCTGTAGACAGATTATTTTAATTTATAGAATTTAGTACTTTTGCTGGGGACCTCCTAGAACCCCTCCCCCCCCCCCAAAGACCCCTGGGGGTCTTTGAGAACCAATGTATATTGTGTACATGTGGATGATAAAGGCTTAACTTATACTTGAACACTTTTCGACAGGTGTCGCTCGAAAGAAGCGGTCGGCTTTGAAATTAAATCTCCACACCTCACTGTCACGCTCTCTGGATGCTCATATAGTAGAACTAGGACAACAGGTGTATGTGTGTGTGTGTGTGTGTGTGTGTGTGTGTGTGTGTGTGTGTGTGTGTGTGTGTGTGTGTGTGTGTGTGTGTGTGTGTGTGTGTGTGTGCGTTGTACATACGCGTGCATGTATTGACGTTAACCCTATGCGAGTGGATGGGCCATTAGCATGCGTGTCGTATACATGACATCTAAGCTGCCTAGCTTGACGTCATTCTAATTATAGGCATTTTTTACGAGGTTCTACTCATATGAGTAGAACAGAAAAGAGAGGGGGACAACAACAGTGTGATGATGGCTTCATTCCCATTTCTGAAGTAACATCATAGGAAACATAAGAAACGATTTTGATATCCTTATATTAACACTGAACTCGTGAAAAGAGAAACAACTAAATCCTCTTTGAGCCACAGCTTTAACCCAAGCTCAACTAGAACATTCAACCTGCATCCTTTGTTACAAATCATTAGCAAAACTGACCGACGGCACTTCACGTTCCAAACTTTTAAACCAGTTGTTGTAAAAGTGAACCGAATCGATATTGAGCCACTCCATGGCTTATTTCTCGCCTAAAGTGTTAGCAGAGAGTATTTTTCGGATAAAAACTTTGAAGAGTTATGTGAGGATACTGTCAGAGTAAACAATGTAAGGTCACACACACATTTCCTAATGGCACCTCCTACGCTAGCTCTGTCCTAGAGAGAGGGAGAGAAAACCTTGTATTTCATATTTTTTTCCCCCCCATACATTATTTTTGAACGTCATCATATGACAGTGTCACACAAAAGTAGCCAAAATAGCCAATCTACTTAAAAAATGTCAGGCAAAAAAACCCCACATATGGTCATAAGTTAGTTAGTTACCCTGGAAAACCCGCTCCTCTGAATACATTA
>NC_137625.1:12831201-12839201 GCF_963280865.1 Gymnoscopelus braueri
CTGTCAAGCACATCCTACACACACTGTGATTTTACATGTGAGGAGAGAGAGAGAGAGAGAGAGAGAGAGAGAGAGAGAGAGAGAGAGAGAGAGAGAGAGAGAGAGAGAGAGAGAGAGAGAGAGAGACAGACAGACAGACAGACAGACAGACAGACAGACAGACAGACAGACAGACAGACAGACAGAGACTGTGTGAGAGACGTCACATTGCAGTATTGAACATGAAAGTTTTGACAGGCGCCCTCATAAACAATGTGAAAACAAACATTGTTTCCTCCCTCACTGTCAATCAAACACTTTCCCTTTTCAGCAAAACATACAAGCAAGTTAACACACGCACACGCACACACACACACACACACACACACACACACACACACACAAGGTCACACCCTTAGTTGTCTTCTCTTTCCTGAAATTATTCATTCATATTTTATATCGTCTCAGTCGGATGTAAACCTCATATGTCCAAACTGCTGGACATAATGCGGCTTCGCGCGCGTTTGGAGCTTGTTGTGTGTTGTTGTGTGACGCTGTAGTATGATCAAGTAGGGCTTTAATTTACGGAAAAAAATGGTTTCTGCCCGACAGCGACGATATGCAGTATTATTATCTAGTTATGCTGTATATTGGTATGGTTAGCATAGTCTGTGGAGCACGCCACACCAACACTTCACTGCTTGTTCTTGTATGAGTGCCTGCCAAATAAACCCTCTTGAATCTTAACCTAATGGTGTCACATGAAGCTGTTTTGTTTCTCCCATCATGTGTCCACTCAGGCAGAGAGCATTGCAGCCGTCTATGTGCTCTCCAGTGTTGTCATAATGGCCCATCCAATTTAAATTCTTGTCTAATTGCTTCATTCTGGGCTCACAGCCGCCTCCCACTAGAGAGGAGAGCCTTTCACAGGCTTCCCATGCTGCTGTTTGGGACCCAGGTTGAAATAAGAGACAGCAGTGCCACCCTGTGGGCGATTACATTTACTGCAACGTGCAGTTTCATTCAAAGAGACAAACAGACAGACAGACAGAGATACAAGATTTAAAAAAAGAATAAATAATAAACATCAGTTGTAATACTATATTAGATAATATTGATTGTTCTTTTCTCTTTTTTTTTAAACAAAAAACATACTTATAAAAAATACAAACAAAACTATTCCTTCTAAGAACAAAACCTGGAACTATGGACTCAGGGACTGAACTGGTCTCAGATCAGTTGTTCAGTTCAGTGGCACATACTGGTGTCTTTCTGTGGAGTTAACAGCTGATCCTGGACGGATGTTTGTCAATCTGCTCTGGTGACATCAACCAACCACTAGCACAGAGCTGTGTGTGTGTGTGTGTGTGTGTGTGTGTGTGTGTGTGTGTGTGTGTGTGTGTGTGTGTGTGTGTGTGTGTGTGTGTGCGCTGCGTGCGTGTGCACAGCATAGTAGGCAGGATTAGAAGGTGTATTGAGGATTCTTCTACAATCCCATACCAGCAGGCCCGCCTTATGTGCCTAATCACACACACTCACACACACACACACTTCTATTTAGACGCTCTTCCATTGTTTTCCTGACACAACAGCATCTGTTGCCCATGGCGACTATCTGCTGATTAAATGGAAGACAACCATCAGCACTCTCGTTCATCTCTCTGTCTGTCTGTCTGTCTCTCAATTTAAATGTTCTCTCTCCCTGCATCACTTGCTTGATCCTGCAGCTTTTCTGTCTGTTCTCATTTTTTTCTCTCTCTCTCTCTCTCTCTCTCTCTTCTCTCTCTCTCTCTCTCTCTCTCTCTCTCTCTCTCTCTCTCTCTCTCTCTCTCTCTCTCTCTCTCTCTCTCTCCCAGGCTACTGTAGGGTCACATACCTGTAAAAAAGAGAAAAAAATCACACACAAATATGTGTGATCTTTGACATTCTGTTTCATTAGATTTTGACTGACTGTCGTTTTTATTGACAGAAACCTCATAATTATGTCCAAAACTGTTACTTTTCAGGATTCAAATTCAAAAGTACCAAAAGAAGCAGATCTACAAGCTCAACCTTCGATGCTTTTGTGTGACGCTGTAGTATGATCAAGTAGGGCATTCATTTATGAAAAAACACAAAAAGTTACAATATGGAGATAAGAGGTGTCTGCCCTACAGTGACGATATACGTGAACTATTATGTTTTGACAGATACGTACAGTACTGTAGCTGTCAAGAGGATGAAACACAAACAAAACTTGTTTTCCCATTGGGGTCCTTTGAGAGAAAATGTGTGTGTGAGAGAGAGAGGGGGGGTATCATTCAAAGACATAAAGAGAAAATAACCTATAATAAATATGATCATACAAGTTCAATGCTGTATTTATAAACAATATGCACAGAGAAATGTTAATGAAAATGTACTGCTTATTTACTGCACAAAATGAAGCATGTGCTATTCTCTCTATGTCTCTCCCTCTCCCTCTCTCTCTCTCTCTCCTCCACAGACCAGGGTCCAGGTGGGAGCACAGTGCTGCAGTGTCATGCATTGATTTTGTGACGCAGGAGTACAATTCCATATTCTCTCTCTCTCACACACACACACACACACACACAAATGAATAGCCACACACATACTTGACTGTACAAAAAGAAGACTTGTGTGTTCCCTCTAGTGGCATTATTCTGCACGACAACAATCTCTACTTGACTGTATGCAACGCCAGCAACAGAATGCAGTACTGATCGAGGAATGGATCACCACACACACACGTTTCTATAACTATACTTGTGAAGACATCATGTGAAGTTTTTGACTACAAGCTTGTAAATCGACAATCTTTTGGTGAGTGACATTGTTGCACAAGTAACTATGTAAAATAGGGAAAAGTGTAACCCCAACCCCTAAAGTTTAAATCTAAATCTAATCCTCCCCAACCTGAAACCATAGTCTTCACAATGACTATTTCCCAAATTCTACTATGCTTGGCCCTCACACGTATAGTAATACAAGAACACACACACACACACACACACACACACACACACACACACACACAGGGGTGGAAAAAGTACTCAAATTCTTTACTTAGGTAAAAAGTATCAATACTGCAATAAAGAAATACTCTGTTACAAGTGAAAGTCCGGAATTCAAAATTTACTTGAGTAAAAGTACAAACGTATTGGCATCAAAATGTACTTAAAGTACCAAAAGTAAAAATACTAAAATATTTGAAAGCGCACAACGCGTCGCGATGCGACGCGTTCTGAGCTTGTGAATCGGCTATTTTCAAATAGCCTATGTATAAAATAGGGCTGAAGTGGTTAATGTATGTTTCATAATAGCATAATTTATATCTGAAAAGTAATTAGTAACTAAAGTTTTCAAATAATTGTAGTGGAGTAAAAGTACAATATTTGCCTATGAGATGTAGTGGAGTAGAAGTAAAAGTATGGGAAATTGGAAATACTTAATATAAAAACCTCAACATTTTACTTAAGTACATTACTTAAGTAAATGTACTTAGTTACTTTCCACCGCTGCGCGCACACACGCGCACGCCTAAAAAATATATCAGATACATTCACATGAATTAACTGCATCGGTTACAGCTCAAGGCTCTGCTATTATTCAAGTGCTTTGATGTTTCCCAGCATTTATACATCACAGACCATAACAAGGAGTACTGATACGGCAGGATAATGAGCTGGAGCCTGGCACGCGTAATAGATAAACTACTGCTGTACAACACACACACACACACACGCACACACACACACACACACACACACGCACACACACACACCCCTACTCTATGGTTATGTACATCGTCACTGTGGGGTGGGAAACATTGTATGTCCAAAACCCTTACTTTTCAGGAGGTGGAACGAAGATGTTCAGAAATAGAGAAAATAATCTACGACAACCCACTGTTTCCCAAACTGTTTCCGATTTGTGTGGGTCAATATCTGATATAGATTTCTGTGGGTCAACAAATAAAAAAAAAATTCTAATTAATTTCATTAATAAAATATAATTTTACAGAATTTACAGAAATTCCATAAATTCTACAAATGTAACCTTTTAACCCATTAAGACCTGGAACTGTGTCATTTTTAGATTTGAGCTAAAAAGCATTATTTTACACTTTGGGCTATTCAAAAATAGCAGATCTACAAGCTCATAGCGCGGCACCGAGTGCCGCGCTACGAGCTTGTAGATCTGCTATTTTTGAAAAATCGGGAAAATGTGTGCAAATCTTTGAATATATATATATTTAAAGCGAACATTTTTAACTCAAATCTTTGCTTCTGGGGGGTCCCTGGAACAACATATTTTGATGGGGGTCCCTGGAACAACATATTTTGATGGGGGTCCGCGGCCAAATACATATAATTGTGGGAGTCCTTGACATGAAAAAGATTGAGCACCACTGATATAGAAACATACGTTTTTCAGAATACTGTTGAGATTTAGGAGACATGTAGAATCGGCTTCAGGTCTCAATGGGTTAAAGAAGAAGTGAAAATAGTGATCTAGGTGTTCATGATGTGTTGCTTTAGCTTGACCTTCTTGTGCGACGAATCAGGGCATTCATTTACAAAACAAAAAAAAGTCGAAGTATGGAGATACAAGGTTCCAGTTGGATCCGATGTAGTTATTATTTTTTCACAAGCTATTGTTAATACCTTTTCATTGGTTAAATATGTAGAAAACCCACAGACACACTGTCACTTTCAAAATGTTTCAAAATTCACTACTTTTAGCCCCCATGACACTCTTGCACGATGAAGTAGGGCACACTGTACATTTAACTCATTCAGTGCCATTGACGTCACCGACGTCACGTTTTTATAAGCCCAGGGTGCCAATGACGTCGCCGACGTTTCTTTTATTATTTTTTTTATGTTCAGAACCCAAGATATCATGATTTGAAGATTTGCCGCTCCATTCACTTCTTGTTTAACATCTTACTGAAAAAGGCTGTATCTCGCTTCCTAAGCACTTTTTTTTTTTACAATGTATTTTTGGCTCTGGCACTCAGAGCCAAACTGCCAGAAATAAGTCAGGCACTGAATGAGTTAAGAACAAAAAAAGTTGAAATATGGAGATACAAGGTTTCTGCCCGTCAGCAATAATATGCAAATTAATTATTTCTTTCTCTCTCACACACACACACACGCACAAACGCAGTGTGTGGGTGGCAAGCCCAGCACTGTGAAAGATCTTCCATCCTACATGCTTATGTAACTCTCCTCTCCTCTCCTCTCCAGTCATAACTTTATCACACCCCCTCTCTCTCTCTCTCTCTCCCTCTCCCTCTCTCTCTCTCTCTCTCATAGAGCACAACTATCTCCCTCTCCCTCTCCCTCTCTCTCTCTCTCTCTCATAGAGCACAACTATCTCCCTCTCTCCCTCTCTCTCTCTCTCTCTCTCTCTCTCTCTCTCTCTCTCTCTCTCTCTCTCTCTCTCTCTCTCTCATAGAGCACAACTATCTCTCTCTCTCATCAGAGGAGACACCACACAGATCCAGAATGAGCCTTTACATTTGGAAGCGCTCAGCTGGAAACCTTTTGACAGCCTCAAAGCGCTCGACACGTCAAAACTCACTCGTCTGCCCTTCATCACGTTCCATCCGCTGGAGGGAAAGAGTTCAACCGTAGGAAGGGAACAAGATCCTTATCGTCGTCTCAAAACGCTAACCAGCAAACTGCTCGTACATAGCCCGCTAAATGTCATCAGATCCATGGAATGGCACCGTTTAACCCCTTTAAAACAGGGGACCCATCTGTGTAACCACTTTAACCATCATCTTCCTCTCAAAAATAGCAGATCTACAAGCTCATAGTGCGGCACTGAGTGCCGCGCTGTGAGCTTGTAGATCTGCTATTTTTTTTAAAAGGTGAAAATGTGTAACCTCACTCCGTCAAATGGAAGAAGCTTGCGACACACATTTTGTTTCACAGCGTACTTGCATCTGAGACTCCGGGCGCAGAATCGATGACAGACGGAGTTTCATTTTTTCAAGCTACTAGGCAGGTGATTGGATGATCCCGCCCCTAGCAGCCGCTGATTGGTTCGGATGCGCAGCAGTTCGGGCAGCTTTACTCTGTGAGCAATCCCAGACCCTCCTTCCTGAAACCAAATGCAAATGAGATTTCCGGAGGGAGGGGGGGGGTTTACCAGGCTAGAAAATGTGTCCAAATCTTTGAATGTATATATATTTTAATTAAAGCGAAATTCTTTTACTCAAACCTTTGCTTCTGGAGGGTCACTGGAACAACATATTTTGAGATGGGGGTCTGCGGCCAAATACATATCATTTTGGGGGTCCTTGACATGAAAATAGTTTAGAACCACTGATTAGAGCAACATAAGTTTTTTCAAAAAACTAGAAGACATTTGTAGAATCAGTGGAAGCAAAGGTTTGAGTTACAAAAAAAAATCACTTAAAAATATATATATTATTCAAAGATTTGCACAAATGTTCACGATAAAAAAAAAATAGCAGATCTACAAGCTCATAGCGCAGCCACTGCCGCGCTATGGGCTAGGGTGGGTCTGGTGGTCCCCAGACCCAAACGTTGAGCACCAACGCTGTCATACTTGAAAGTGTCGTACGACCAACTTGTGACATGTGATTGTCTTTGCTCCAAGTGTAGGAGCAGTGACACAGGAAGAATACACAGGGAATCTGTATTTGGCATAACAAATAAACAAAACAAAAAAAGCGTTTACACTATGTGGTAACACTTGCTCATAAAGGTACCCGTAATTAACGCATCATTTATGATTACTTAATACAGAATTATTTGTAATTCATGTACTAAGTAACTTTGCTTAACTAATGATTAACTAATGATGTTAATTAACGATGAATTACAAGGAATTCATGATTAATTCATGCTTAATTCATGCTTAATTAACGCTTAAATAATGTATTAAGTAATCATAAATTAAGCGTTAATTACGGTTACCTTATGAGCAAGTGTTACCCACCAGGTTGTAGCCATTGTCTCTGCTCTGTACGTACAGTAGGAAAGCCTCGAGTTTCGTTTTTTTTATTACGGATAAGAAATCCTCCCTTCAACACCAAGAGCCACAATACGGCCTTGAAAGTCCTCTTTGACTTTTCGTGTTATTCTCGATGGTGCCGAGGCTCATGGCGTGAAGGCATTTGTACTCACATTGATCAGCTCCATCTCCCAGATCTTCTTGACCAGCTCCATGGACGTGTAGCCGTTGATGAGGAAGGACTTGGTGTAGTCTCCCAGCTCCAGAGATTCCAGCCACTCGGCCACCGATGTGGGGTTGTTGCCGTCGTAGCCGACAGGCCGCACCTGTAGCACGGGGACACAGGGACAAACAATTATTTTAAAACTTTAGCTACAAGTTACTTTATAGATTTTCATTATTATTACAAAACATACATTAACCACTTCAGCCCCATACGCGCTATGTACATTTCGGCCATTTAAAAATATTTTTAAAATATATATATTCTTAAACTTGTGAAATGGGGACTTTCTGCATAATGAGTACTTACTTATTATACTTTTGGTACTTTAAGTACCACTGCGATATGACAACTTCAGCAGTATTTATTTCCCAGGCTTTATCTCCTTATGAGATTGAGATAAAACAGCACCCTTGGGATACCAACTAATTCCTCCCCTACTCTGGTGGCGAGGAGAAAGGAGGCCACTGAAAGTAAAATAGGCTCTATACACAGCAGCCATATTGGAAAGAAATTGGGCATCTTAGTTGCATCCTTCACAGGTGTTACCAATGATACTAATGAAGGCTCTGTTCCATTTAGTGTAGCACAGTGATTCTCAAACTTTTTAATTTCAAGGACCTCCATAACTCAGAGAGTGTACAAATGGAACCAAATGGACGGGTCCATTTGGTTCCATTTGTACACTGTTTGGAACCCCCTCCAGGAACCATGGGGGTCCCTGGAGCCAAATGTGGGACCCACTGGTGTAGCAGAGTGTTTCCAATGAGCCAACATGCACAATATCAGCACTCTGACTCTGTTT
>NC_137625.1:12839401-12862459 GCF_963280865.1 Gymnoscopelus braueri
GAGAGAGAGTTCCAGCGTTCGGAAAAGTTTAGCAGGATGAGAAGAGAAGTGCTGAAAGGAGATGAAAGTTCTCTGTGTCTCTGTGAGAGCCGCTTATCTCTGAGCCCACCTCTCGCACGCACGCACGCACGCATGCACGCAACACACACACACACACACACACACACACACACACACACACACACACACACACACACACACACACACACACACACACACACACACACACACACACACACACACACACACACACACACACACACACACACACAGTCTGTCAGTAATCCTGTGTCCGTGCTATTCAAACCCTCTATTCTTGCAATATTGATCGTTCTCCCACTTTTCAATCACAATCTTCTTTCCCTTCTCGCCTCGTCTAGGAAAGTACTGTATGTGTGAGAAGTGAGTAAGACATTGTCTGTCTGTCTGTCTGTCTGTATGTCTGTCTGCAGACAGACAGTATTATTGATGGCTGTGTTTCTTTGCTACTTTTGATCAAGCTGTGCAAAAGCATTCATGTGGTGTAATGCATCTTCCTTCCATGAGTAACCCCCCCTCTCCAATCCATGCCTCTGCTTTTGATATCCCTACATCAAGGAAACGAGCACGACTTCTACTGGGTGCACGGTTTGGAAAGGTTACTTTAGAATAAATCTCTATAAGAGAATACCAGCACTCACGGAACTGTCCATTAAGACACTTTTATTTAAACATATAAATTGGCATGGTACGCCTGCAGAGCAGACAGCACAACGTACGCATTTCAGCTGCAAGCCTTTATCAGTGCTGTATGTTTTGATATCCTCCCTCTGGTCATTAATTTTTTATGGGCTGTGGGGATTATGTTTCATCCCTGCTTCTGGTCAGACTGAATTAAACACATGCAGTTGTTTTGGGGAAATGTAGACTGTGTGATATATTTGATATTTATATTTTATACGATCAAAACGTTCCATATTTTAGGCAAATTCTCAATTTTGTTCATACATTTTTTATTTTCCAATATCGAAAGTAGCAGAAGTTCACAATCTGTTGAATTTGTGAACTTGTAGATCTAATATTTACAACAATGTACTGTATATAGGGCTTAAGTGGGGAAGAAAATGCCCCCCACCCCCACCTTTAAAAAAAATCAATCTATGTCCATGTCTAACAAAACAAAGTGTCATACTGACCCTGGGCAACAAGCGTATGGCCTGCAGGAGGCGCTGTCTGTGAGCTGAGTTGAGAATCCCGATCTCCAACAGGTCCTGGTCCTCCACCACATTGCTGCCCTGTAAGCAAAACAACAGTTAGCGGTTAGTGTTACCCATGACAAAAAAAGAAACATCCGGTTTACTTCCCGCCTTTTTAGGAGACCGGAAGCAGGTTGGAGTCTATTCATTCCAATAGGAGAGCGAACGTGAACACAGCTTCTGAACCATTCTTTAGCCCCACGGTCACTGAACTACATATTGGACCCGATCGTCACAAGCCATACAATATTCCCAAGATTTTCACATTTAAATGGCTTTTTTTCAGAGAGACAAATGAGGAGAACATTTCCTTTCTCTGTCCCAGCAACACACTCTCGCGGGATCTAGCACCACTAAACATGGGACGTTCGCAAGATCAGACGGAGCCCACTTAGGAGACTATTTGTAGGATTTGTGGACCATCTCGCCTCTAGTGGCCCCAATTGGGATGGTGTATCTCTAATAATTGAATGTCTTTGTTGTTACTCCTACCCGTCAAACAGTGGTGCGTTGTCCTAATAAACTCAACAACAACAAGAAGAAAAAGTGCTCCTCGGAGCACAGGTCTCCGCCAGGTCAGGTAGGTTATTTTGGCCTCCTGGTGGCACTATAACAGGCCCATGTGAAAAATTTGGGGCAAAGGTTCTGAATTGGCATCCAGGGAGTGTGTGTGCACAGTTTCGCTGCGATCAAGCCAACGGTGTTGGTGATTAGCTGTTCACAGACGGACACACACACACGGACACACACACGGACGGAAAGGGTGCAAAACATACTCTCTCGCCATGCCTTTCGGCCTGGCGGAGACAATAAAAGAAGGAGGGTTGGGACCCGGAACCGGATCCAACATTGAGGAACCGGAATCAGTTCCATCACATTTGGAAACATTTCCGGAACCGGTTTAATCACACTCTCAGAGCTGGTATGTGGACCTCACGTCTGCTATACAATTACAATACCAGTGGTTCTCAAACTTTTTAATTTCAAGGACCACCATAACACTCTCAGAGTTACAGACCCGTAAGGGTCCATTTGGAACCCCCAGGAATCGTTAAAGGGAACCGTTAAGGAATCGGACTGTTGAGAGGGAATCATTAAAGGAGTAGTTCACCCGAAACATTTAAAAGTAATTCATTCCATTACACACCCCATGAGCAGGGGTGCAATGCTCACAGGACGGCCTTGCACGCCGTGCATGAACCTATTTGACCAGGACAGCAGGCACACGCACAGATTTAAAACTACTTTAAATTCACACCTCAACAAAGTTTACAAAGGCTCCCGACTCACAGCTGGCAAATTAACATAGGAATAAGCTTAGATGCATATCAATTGTCCATTGTGTGACCTGTAGTGTAGGTGTTGAGCGACGTGCGCGTCACGTCATTAGAATACAGTGCAACCACGTTCCAATTCAGCATTGCAACACTGCCCATGAGGCCTTGAATTCATGGCGATTTTCTTTGTTTTTGACGCATTCCTAAGCCAATAATTTGATGACCGGTAGGAGACTCAAATGCAGGTCAATTGAGTCTCTGCCGGAATGGGTAAAATCCTAAAGGATCCCAACCCTAGGAGGGGCGCACTCAAAAAAAAAGAAAACAAATATATTTAATCAGTTATGGAAGACGTAGGCCTACTCAGTTTCTTTTTACTTTAGTAAAAGTATGAAACAGAAGAAACAGCAGCTGCACACTCAAAACAATGTGCAGATATCTGAGTTTTCGGCCGTGACCTTGACCTTGTTCAGGCATACAGTACAGATTAGGGCATTAACGAATAGTGATTTATGGTATTCGAATTATTCGACCCAAAAGTATTCGAATATTCGATTATTCGATTATAAATTTTTTTTTTTTTTTTTTCAATTGCATTGATGACTCGACTCAAGGAATGCGAGTTGACGTCACACCAGAGCTCACAGCTGCATGTCTGCTCTAGAAAAGCCACAAAAAAAAAAATATCTTAAAAAAAAAAAAATTCGAATAGTCGAATAGTGGTTTGATAGTCGAATAGTCGGTTTGATATTCGAATATTCGAATATTCGACTATTCTGTGAATGCCCTAGTACAGATAGCCAATGCATGACACCTGTGTCCAACATTCTAGTGACTAGACATCCTGGGAATTGTAGTCCCAGATGTAGTATACTACAGAGGCCATACTCAACATCAAGGGAATTGTAGTCCTAGACCTAGTGACTACAACAGCCTTAGACTCAAGTGTCTACTGCTATTGTGACTGACTACAAACGCTGTTTTTTATATTTTTATGTTTTTATGTTTTCCTATGTTTTCTTTATTTTTTTCATATTTTTATTCTTTCTCTTGCTGATGTTTGCTGTTTTTAACATGTATGTAAAGCACTTTATAACTTTTTTGGAAAAGCGCTATACAAATAAAATTCATTAATTCATTCATTCATACTGACTGAGATAGGAAACATTGAAGTTATTTGCAATATGTACAAATAAAATAAATAAATAAACAAACAAACACAATATAGAGAAATGCTACAAAATGTATGCAGACATCAGGTAGTAGCCATCATACAACATAGAGCATAGCATCTATTGTAATTTAGTCAAAGTAGAAATACCACAGTGTAGAAATACTCTGTTACAAGTAAAAGTCCTGTATTAAAATATGACTTGAGGAAAAACTGCAAAGTGTTGGCATCAAAATATACTTAAAGCACCAAAGGTAAAAGTACTCATTGTCATTATGCAAAATGTCCCATAAAAATGTGCCAAATGAAGACATTACAACAGATGTAGCTGCTCCACATTGTCTAGTGAAGACATTACAACAGATGTAGCTGCTCCACATTGTCTAGTGAAGACATTACAACAGACCTAGCTGCTCCACATAGTCTAGTGAAGACATTACAACAGATGTAGCTGCTCCACATTGTCTAGTGAAGACATTACAACAGACCTAGCTGCTCCACATTGTCTAGTGAAGACATTACAACAGACCTAGCTGCTCCACATAGTCTAGTGAAGACATTACAACAGATGTAGCTGCTCCACATTGTCTAGTGAAGACATTACAACAGACCTAGCTGCTCCACATTGTCTAGTGAAGACATTACAACAGATGTAGCTGCTCCACATTGTCTAGTGAAGACATTACAACAGATGTAGCTGCTCCACATTGTCTAGTGAAGACATTACAACAGACCTAGCTGCTCCACATAGTCTAGTGAAGACATTACAACAGATGTAGCTGCTCCACATTGTCTAGTGAAGACATTACAACAGATGTAGCTGCTCCACATTGTCTAGTGAAGACATTACAACAGACCTAGCTGCTCCACATAGTCTAGTGAAGACATTACAACAGATGTAGCTGCTCCACATTGTCTAGTGAAGACATTACAACAGATGTAGCTGCTCCACATAGTCTAGTGAAGACATTACAACAGATGTAGCTGCTCCACATAGTCTAGTGAAGACATTACAACAGACCTAGCTGCTCCACATAGTCTAGTGAAGACATTACAACAGATGTAGCTGCTCCACATTGTCTAGTGAAGACATTACAACAGACCTAGCACTAAATTGTCTAGTGCAGTGGTTCTCAAACTTTTTCATGTCGAGGACCCCCAAAATGATATGCATTTGGCCGTGGACCCCCATCTCAAAATATTTTGTTCCAGGGACCCCCAGAAGCAAAGATTTGAGTTACAAATGTTGGCTTTAAAAACTATATATTCAAAGATTTGTACAAATTTCCACGTAAAAAAAAAAATTGCAGATCTACAAGCTCATAGTGCGGCCCTCTGTGCCACGCTATGAGCTTGTAGATCTGCTATTTTTGAATAGCCAAAGTATAAGATATGGATAAAGGGGTTGAAATGATGACCCCCTGGTACCCCGCAAGGACCCCTGGGGGTCCCCGGACCCCACTTTGAGAACCAATGGTCTAGTGAAGACAGTACAACAGACGTAGCTGCTGTCGCTCCCGTTCTGCGGCACACAGAGCAGCCATACAACGGTGTGGTGCTGGCAGTATGGTGTTGAGAAGGAGGAGATGCACAAAATATGAAACACAGTACACTTACATAACGTTTGCTCGTTTGATTTGTGCACACATTACACCCCCCCACACACACACACACACACACACACACACACACATGGGGGAGCCTCATCTGGCGATATATACAGTTTCACCTTTAATTAGTCTGATGGGAGACCTTTAGAGACCTTTAGAGAGAGAGAGAGAGAGAGAGAGAGAGAGAGAGAGAGAGAGAGAGACAGAGACAGAGACAGAGACAGAGACAGAGACAGAGAGAGAGAGAGAGAGAGAGAGAGACAGAGACAGAGACAGAGACAGAGACAGAGACAGAGAGAGAAAGAGAGATACATTAATGGTGCAGAGAAAGAGAAAGAGACAGTGTGTGTGTGTGTGTGAGAGAGAGAGAGAGAGAGAGAGAGAGAGAGAGAGAGAGAGAGAGAGAGAGAGAGAGAGAGAGAGAGAGATACTCATGGTGCAGACAGAGTGATAATGAGAGGAGTGACAGGAAGCGAGGGACAAAGGAGCAACAAGGCATACATGAAGAGATGTGATGGAGACAAACACACACACACACTGCAGGTATAATGGCATAATGAGAGAGTCTTGATTGATCCCTTGACCTCAACTCTCTTTAGCATTCATTGTAGCGGTAAAGACATATCGATTTACCATTCAAATATAAATCAATAGTTCATCGGACAATACAGGGCCATTCATCATCATCAGATGCATGTCTTACTTATGGATACAGGAGACGTTGTCTCTTCCATGCAGAGAGGCTTCCAGTTACAGCGGAAAAACATAGCAGGACTTTGCAAGTTACTGGGCATTTAGAGAGGCCTTTAACCACAGCGTCCCTATTCTGGGGGTGAACATAATGTTGTAGATAGGCTATTGTCCCCCGAAGAGATTTGGTGTGAAGGGAATAAAAAAACAAAGCCCTGGGAGACCCCCGGTCAAAGTATATAGGGTTTAAGAAGTTAATGGTAAATGGACTGCATGTACTGTAGCGTCTTTCTCCAAAGCACTTTACAATGAATTTCACTTTCACCCATTCACACACCTATTCACACCCCATTCACACCCCATTCACACCCATTCACAACCAATTCACACATCGAAGGCGGAGGAAATCATTGCAAGGCACCAACCTGCTCATCGAGAGCAGTTAGGTGTTTAAGTGTCTTGCTCAAGGACACTTCGAGCAACACCCTTACAGCTCTGTCAACACTCTCAGAGTTAAATTAACTCTGAAGACGATATCAAATGGGGATCTGTGATCAAATGCATATCAAACTGGAGTCTTTGAAATGAAAAAGTTGAATCACCGCCCTAAGCTGCCAAAAATTAAGATGAAAGGTTGACACCTATACCCCAAACCGGTTACTATTTTCAGTTCATTAGCTCAGTCGTGTACAGATATAATGAACAGAATATACCATATACAATATCATGGCTCGCATATCATCGTTTATTACATTTTTAATATCAGTTACCTTCGATACGGGTACGTTTATAAACGTCAAGCTCTGTGGAGACTATTTCTTTGCCAAAAAGATACAATTTGATCATGTCTGGCTATACATAATTGTATTGTATGTGGGTCTTAGACATGTAAATGGTTAAGAATCAGTGTATTAAACAGCGTGGCTCATGACTGGCTTGGGACCAAACTGACAGGTTGTGTTTCGTCTGAAGGACCCGACTAAAATGTCTTCACCGCTGGCAGCGTTCCTGAGCAAGGAGTGGGAAACAGAGTGATGGGCAGATGTACAGCAAGGCATGCCAACTTCCCCTGAAGCTTTAAACTTGTCCAGTGTTCTAATTGATGGCTTTGTTTTAAAGCCAAGAGTCTTGGCTCTCAGACTTTGTGTTGTTGCTGGAAGCTTGCGTGGTCCACTCACACAGAAGCCTCTACGAAGACGTGCTGCTTGTCTGTGATTACTCACTGTTGCAGCACCAAGGACAGCGCCGCTGACAGCTGTCCCCCCACACACGCACACACACACACACACACACAAACACACGCACATGCAATCAGACGCACACAAGCACAGACAGACAGATAGACACACACACACACACACATGCAATCAGACGCACACAAGCACAGATAGACAACACACACACACAGACACACGCACATGCAATCAGACGCACACAAGCACAGACAGACAGACAGACAGACAGACAGACAGACAGACAGACAGACAGACAGACAGACAGACAGACACACACACACACACACACACACACACACACAATCAGACGCACACACGCACAGATAGACAGACAGACACAAACTCTCTCACTGCAATTGAGAGATTAACCCATTTAGACCAAATATAGCAGATGTACAAGCTTGTATACAGTATCTGCTATTTTTGACAAGCCAACGCAAACAAATCTAAAATGACACACGTTGCTTTCCCGGTTTGAATGGGTTAAACTCTATGGGTTATACTCTATCTGTCTCTCTCTCTATCTCTCTGCTGTCAAGCCAGTAGAACAGATAAACATACAGCGCAGATGAAACAGGACGTCAGAAATCCATCACCTTTCATGTCCGTCGACCCAGAAAGGAGCCCTCCATCTCCCGTTTTGTATTCAGGGCGAAACCCTTGTATCTCCACACCACAGCTCAGCCGGGATTGAGATTGTGTTTTTTTTCCCTTCTTTTTGTCCCAGTGCCCTGGAGTCCATTTGCCAAACACATCCCAGTGCTAGGGCTGTCTGTTTAAGTTGACGATGAATTGTCCCTCAAAATAATTGCGATTAACGATTTAATTGTGCGTTTGGCATTATTGAACATTGGAACATTATGAATAAATCAATTTAAAAAAAGCCTTTTAGGCTTTGTAATAAAAAATTGCACAGGGTAGATATGAAAAATAACTTAAATATACAAAGAAATTATTGATATATTTAATAATTATATACATGTAAAAAATTGCAGAAATAGCTGATCTACAAGCTTGTAGATCTGCTATTTCTGCTTTTTTTTATATATTTGAAAATGTGTGAACATTTTCAACATGGAAACAATAATGACGAATATGCAACAATAATGGCGATAATCTCAAATAACTGCTATTAGACGATTATGTAACAATTGTGACAGGCCATCCCAGTGCAGCTGTCTCTCCATGGACCATAATAATATCCACAATAATATTCTGCCCAGCGCCTGCCAGACAGCAATCTGGCCCTTGCCCAGAGGCTAGCAGGCGATACACAATTTCATTCCATTAAGAGGTGTGGAAAGAGATGTTCATCTAAAGTAACCTCATGTATAACATTTTAACTGCCGGTCAAACAAACCAAATCATCTCTAAAGTAAAACGCCACACAGCAAAATCCTCTGTGTTCATTTAACTCTGAACATGCTTTATAATGGACCCTTAGCGCATTCATGCGTCACTGTAATTTTAGATCTTTTTGGCTATTCAAAAATAGCAGATATACAAGCTCATACAAGCTTGTAGATCTGCTATTTTTGAAGAATCATGAAGATTTGTGCACATTTTTTAATATATATATATTTTTAAAGCGAACATTTGTAACTCAAATCTTTGCTTCTGGGGGGTCCCTACCTGGAACAAAAAATGTGATATTTTACAAATGTTCGCTTTAAAAGATATACATTCAAAGATTTGCACAAAATGTTCACGATTTTTCAAAAATAGCGGATCTACAAGCTGATGAATTACCACTGAGGAGTTTTGCCGTGCTCCAGAGCAGGTCCTTGCTGTAGGGTAACTGTTGCGATAACCTTGGCCTCCCACAATGTTGGGACTGTTTCTAAACGCTGGAGATGGAGTCTCCCATGAGTCCCTTATTTACACATTCCACATATTAACAGCTATATGTCTGGGGCCTTGGTAAACAATGGGGTTCAGAGATCACCGGCCCCCCCCAGGCTAATCAACAGACTCCGGAGCAGCCGACCGTGCTATATATTACAGCATCAGGCCAGAGTAATGGCTCACAGAGGCGGGCGGCGCAGTGAATTGGGAGAGGGATTCCAAGGTCGGACTGATACAGTGGTTCTCAAAGTGCGGCCCGGGGACCCCCAGGAGTCCTTGAGGGGGTTCCAGGGGGTCCCCAGCGAAATGTGTTAATCTAGCATCAAAATCACTTTTGGGTGTCTCTGGCACAATATATTTTCAGATGGGGGTCCACGGCCAGATACATATTAATTCAGGGGTCCTTGACATTAAAACGTTTGAGAAACACTGGACTAGTAAAGCCCTTGCACGGAATGTTTGTGTACAGTAGTTCCCTGTCTTCCAACATGGCTGCCTATAACATACAGAAGACACCCTTGTCTTTACAGGGCATTTCCTCTGTTTTGGCTTTCAAATAGTCATATCTTCTTCAAATATTTTTGGTAATTTTTCAATGAATGATACATGATATGAAAGCTCACATGCTGTACTGTCATAATATGTAAAAGGCTGAAAAGTTACCGTGGCCCCATTGTGTCTCAAACCATTGTATTGAGTCACATAATATGGCATAATATGGAAGAGATTGGTGTTCAATACTATATAAACCAAAACCATAAAAAAAAAATTAGTATAACAATTTGGTGTCTTGTTATTGGATCAGTGGAACAAGTCTCAGTGGAACAATAATGTGTTTCTACTGTTTTAGATACTCTACCACTGCACAGACATTAGACATTTTCTGGTACCAATGGTTACCACAATCATTCCTATTAGAGAGACATAACCAGCTTGCTAACGTTTGATTGCCACCCCCCCCCCCTCTCTCTGTCTCTGTCTCTCACCATATCACTTATATTTACTTATTTCAATAGGTTTCTTCATGCTCCATGTACCATTTCCATGTACCATTTTGGGGGTAAATTAATGCCCTATTTCATCACACTACAGCGTCACACAAAAGCATCAAAAGTAGCAGATCTACAAGCTCAAAACGCAGCGCGAGGCGATGCATTTTGAGCTTGTGGATTTGCTACTTTTGCTATTCTTGACTTTGAATCCTGAAAAAAGCAGTTTGGGACGTATGAGGTTTCCATCCGACAGAGACGATAATAGTCTTTAATCCCAAAAGTCTTGAGTTTGCTGACAGAGAAACAGCAGTGAACCAAAAAAACTAAGCTGGCTGGAATTCTTTATGAATGGCTGATTTATTTATTTTATGTAAATTGCTTAGTTCCTTGCTTTGTTTACCAATGAGCTGAAACGCCTACATTGTGTCTATTTTTTTGGCGCTCAAGCGAGCAAGGCAGTGAGGGTGGCGGCGCTGCTGCTACTGTGTGGGTGGGGGGTCTGTTTGTTTACCTCCGGCATACATTATTAACCCATTCAATCCGGGAACGCATCTGTGTCATTTTAGATTTCTTTGGGCTATTCAAAAATAGCAGATATACAAGCTCGTAGCGCGGCACTCGGGTCTTACTGGGTTAAATACCTAGCAATCAGAAAGCATTGCAGCACTGTCTGGCATATAAACTAACAACGCATAGCACTGGAAGGGGAAAGTGTTTTAGCGTATATGAAGTAATGTTAACAGAATCGCTGCTGTTGTCAGCAATGGCATACAATTCATTGGCCATAACAATAGCGCCCCAGTCAAATGAACCACTTAAACCCTATATATACTTAGTTAACTGGGGTCTCCTTTGCCTTCTCAAAGTGGGATTCCGGGGACCCCCAGGGGTCCTCGAGGTGGTTCCAGGAGGTCCCCAGCTAAATTAGTTTAACCACTTTAACCCTATATGTATATTATACATATGTTAAAGTGATTTTAACAGCACAAATCTTGCATTCAATCATTCATATTAAGTTGTGGAACCACTGCTCTATACTAGTACTACTACTCTAGTGGTTCACTCTACAGTACATCACAACGCTTCACCGGAAATAGCTGATCTACAAGCTCACGATGCGTTGTGAGCTTGTAGTTCGGCTATGTTCGCCACATGTTTGCCACCAGGATACGGAAGCCATGTGGTTAACATTCACACACAATGAAGGACAGAAGGGACATTACCATTCCACAGTGGTAGTGGAACCCATTATCAGCACTTGGAGGCGTAAACAGGGAGTACATGCACCATCTATTGCCCACTACACCTTTCTGTTTATCCTTGCTTGTGTTCAACCCCCTCTCTCTCTCTTTCTGTCGGCTAACTCAGCAGTATCTCAGAGCTGTCCTCTGTTCTCAGTAGGGGTGCAACAGTTCATCAAACTAATTAGTGGAATAGATTAGGATGTTTAATAAAGTAAGCTAAGCTTTAAAAGTAAGTATAAGCTTTTAGTAAAGTAATCAATTTTCAAACCTGGAGGTTCGAGCTGCTACGCGACCTTCACACGATATGCCTGAGTCATTGTGACGGGGGCTTTCTCAGTGAACCCATTGTACCCATCCGTCTGTGTCCCTTTTGTGCTCATATATGGAGATCTCTGTGTCTGTCTCTGTAGATGTTCGCTGACGACTCGGCACTCCTGGTCTCGGGCGAGAACAAAATGCAAGTTGAGGATTAAGCCCTCGGTTCTGAACTCAGAAAAATCTGTACTTTGCTTTCCGATAACAAACTGGTCAAACTGAATCCATTCTTTTTGGGTGCAAAACATTCCCTCAGTAATGTAAATGTAAATGATTTCAAGGTCAGAGTTGATGATGAGAGTAATCTCAAGCAAAGAAGAGGTTACCTATTTGGGCTGTATTCTTGACAGCAAACTGACAGGAGATAGAATGGCATCAAAAGTTATCAAGAAAGTCAATCAAAGAACAAGACTTTTGGGCAGAATTTCCTCTTTTGTCAACAAAAGTGCTCTCAAGACACAAGATGCCATTTTGACTACGCATGCACCTCTTAGTTCTACAACATTTCAGTGTCTCTGAAAACTAAGCTGCACGCACACACCTCCCAAAACAAACTGATTCGACTACTTCTCGGCCGTAAAACCCACGACCCACCTAATTCCAACACACTTTTCTAGGCTGGGATAATTCAAAATGGGATTGGTTTTTAAGGTAGTCAAAGGGGCAGTGCCCTCAATACTGTCTTCCATACTTCTCTAAGTGAGTGACACCCACAGCCACGATACCAGAGAGAGTGAAAACTTTCTGGTGCCACCCAAATATAGAACAAACATGGGCAAATTCTCATTCTACTACTCTGCCACCAAAATGTGGAATGCCCCGACACCATCCATTAAGAAATGTGAATCAATGGATTATTTCAAAACTGGCCTGAAAACCATCTATCAGGAGACCACCATGGGGGATAAATGCATTGTCATTCATTTGTCATTCACTCGGTGCCGTGCTATGAGCTTGTATATCTGCTACTTTTGAATAGCCAAAGAAATCTAAAATGACACTTTCCCCGGTCTAAATTAGTTAAAAAACATTGCTTCTCAACTATTCAATGGATTGGAAAAGCAATCGATTAAATAATTGCTAAGAAAAGAGTCAATAGTTGCAGCCCTACACAGTTCTAGTGATTTGTCTCTTGCTTCATTTATAAGCCGTCTATGTTTGGCCCTCTCCTCCGCATCCTCTCTCAGCTCTGCTGTCAGAACTTTTTTAATCGTTTTTTCTCGCACAAACATGTTTGTTTTCAGTCCTACACTCCTGTTCAACGGGTGAGAGAGCAGCGACGGAAGGTAGTCGAGAATCTCTCGCGTGTCAGAACCCCTCCGCTCCCTCCCGTCTCCATTTGGCATTCATGAGATTTCTAGTTTTTTCGAGACGAGCAATTTATAAAAGGGATTTGGAGGCGCCACAAACACGGGATTAGAGGTCCACTTTTAAATTAACCCCCTTGCAGTGCACCTGGAAACGTGAATATCGACAGCACTCCTTTCTATATTACTATATTATTGTTTGCCTTCACCTCACCGGAGTAGTAGTACTGGGGAGCAGTAGGGTCAAATTCATTTTGCAATCCCCCGCCCCGCTACTCTCTCTCTCTCTAGCTCTCTTTCTGCCTCTGTCTGTCTGTCTGTCTATTTGGCAACGTTTGTACACTCGCTGAATCACAAATGGAGTTACAATCTACTCCTGCTCGTCCCCTCCTTTGCAACTATTTCACATTCTAGCGTAATCCCCCCCTAAACCCTTCTATTTGCCGTTTCCACAAATCAATCTTCCATCTCTCCACCGTCAACTTCTTTGACTATTCCGCTCACACTCCTGGGGTTTAATGTGCAGCGACCTTTATAGCGGGGAGTGTTTGTGAGATGGAGGGTAATGACCTGGCGTTAAAGAGGGGCAATGGTACATCATTTAGAGGACTTTTAGCAAGGTGAATGGGCTCCCATAAAGAGGCTGGAGGACCAGCCTTATAAGTGGCTGCTGCTAATTCAGTGTTTCTCAACCTGTGGGTTAGGACCCCCAGGGGGGTCCCCAGACGATTAGCTGAATGTGCAACATTGTTTTCTCACTCAACAGTAAACAAACCAACATACAGTTTAAGTGGGTACAGGGTATCTGCACATTTCTAAATGTACAATTTAAGGACTTTCAAACTCAATGTATGCCTACAATTGCAAAAGTGCTTGTCAGGGTGGGGGGTCCCCAGTTCAAATATGATTATTTTGGGGGGTCACGGCCTGAAAAGTTTGAGAACCCTTGCTCTAAGTGGAGGCCAGGGGACATTGTTTTCGGTAATGGGCGTCCATTTTCAAATTGGGAGCATTTGAAGTTTTCCTCTGCTTCCACTCGCGCTTATTATGCCTTTCACACACAGATTTTCAGTGCTGGACAAAGTACTCAACCCCAGTACTTGAGTCAAAGTATAGATACTCCTGGTCAAATATTACTCAACTACTACTGAAAAAAATAATAATCTATTGTGAAAATCGCAGATCTAAAAGCTCACAACATGTAGCATCGGGTGCATTGTGAGTTGCAGATCTGCTATTTTCTCTGTATTTGAAATAGGGCTTAAGTGGTTAATTAATAATGTACTTTTCCCCTTCCTACTGTAGAAATGTAGTGGAGTCAAAAGTACAATATTTGTCTTTAGAATGTAGTGGAGTGGAAGTCACCAAGTCAAGTATCCAAAAACACCAATACAGAAGTAAAGCACAGATACCCCCAAAAATATTTTATGTACAATGTACTTAGTTACTGTCCACCACTGTTGATTTTAATCTGACATACATATTGTCTCTGTCGGGGTGGAAACCTCATACAGTTGGTGCCTAATGAGTTTGTCGTTTTTCTGTACATACTTTACTTTACACTTTTGTATTATGTTTTGACACTTGCTTTGGAAAATGTAAACGTATGTTTTCTCATGCCAATAGCTCATTTGAATTGCAAAATTGTTTGTTTTGGGGGTTTTAGGCACTGTTTTTCCTAGAAAGACAGAGAAAGATCCTGTCTGTTGTTTCAGTACAAGATGTGACATTTATATTAAGCAAAATATTAAGCAAATAAAGTTAGATAGCATGACGTCCAAATCTGTTACGTTTCAGGATTAAAAATCTAAAGCATCAAAAGCAGCAGATCTACAAGCTCAAAATGCGTTTATAGCTTATAGATCTGCTACTTTTGATGCTTTTGTTGTTTCTTATCCCATTCATACCGGGAAGGCTTGTGTCCTCACAAGAGAAATGTTTGGGGGGCAGAAAATATTTGGGGAGTTAGGTTTACAATTAGGAGGGCTAGCATTAGGTATTTAGAGAAAAGGTTTGGGGATTGAGGTGGAGTTATGCCTGATTTATACTTGTGTCAAAATTTGTGTGAAAATGTCAAAAAACCTTTAAATGGCATTCATAAAATCACCATCCTAAAATGTTGATGTCCTCACAAGTATATTAATACAAACGTGTGTGTGTGTGTGTGTGTGTGTGTGTGTGTGTGTGTGTGTGTGTGTGTGTGTGTGTGTGTGTGTGTGTGTGTGTGTGTGTGTGTGTGTGTGTGTGTGCTTGCGTGTGCGTGCGCGCGCACATGCACGCACATGCACCATGTGTCGCCTGGAGCCTCTAAACTGTCATCATAGAGATAGATGAGGGGTTTGAGGGTCAAATTAATTTGCCTTCCAATTAACCTGACATTGGTTAGTAGACTTATTAAAACAGCTTGATGTGTTCCTGCTGCAGTACTGTTTGTTTCGATCGGGCCTAGACGTTATTTCCTGTTCTGAAAAGAACCTCGTGTCCCCAGAGAGCTGGAGCAGACATATCAGAGAGATATATCACTGTGTTCCTCAAAGCCGTTACTTGAGTCAAAGTAACGATACCACTGTTCAAGTAAAAGTCCTGCAGTCAAAGTCTCACTCAAAGCTGCACTGCATGTAACATTCCTGTTCTTCCCCAGATTTGAACCCCGGTCTCCTGCACAAAGTGCAGAATTTCTCCCCTGCCTGCTTCAGGGGAGGAATAGAATTTTGTCAAACCAGAAACGGGATCATGTCAAACGCCGTGTCCAACCTATAGACACAGGATCTAAATGTCTCAATAGACGAGCAGGGAGACCAAATACAACCACCCCAATTGTATAAGTTATATTGTATGCTCTACCATACAGATTGGAAGAGCATTGGACTTTTTTTTACATAATAGAGTAAAAAGGTATTAGAATCAAAATATATTTAAAGTAGCAAAAGTAAAAGTACTCATTATGTAGAATTCCCATTTCATAATCATATATATCATGTTATTGGACAATCATTATTAATCATCAACCACTTAAGCCCTATTTACTACTTCCGATATTCGAAAATAGCCAATTTACAAGCTCACAATGCGTTGCAGGTTGAAATGTGTTCAAAACATTGCTACCTTTTTTTTTTGTCCCTATTCTGAGCATGTCAGAGTATAGGTGAACATTCAACCAAGACAGGCGGGCAAGGTTTCAGCGCGATCACAGCCCCCACTGACTTCATACAATGTGAGTTAACCACTTAAACCCATCCATATACTGAGGGAAAAACTTTAGCGTAAAATAGCAGATCGACAAGCTCACAACGCGTTGCAACGCAACGCGTTGTGAGCTTGTCGGTCGGCTATTTTCAGCGAAAGCTTTCCCCACAATAACAGTAAACTGAAAAGACCCTAGTACAAAGCCCTGAGGGACTCCGCTCAACCATATGGGGTGGTTAAATATTGGTTAAATATTTCAAAAAAGTATTAAATGCAAACACAGAGGAGGGAGCGCACACCTGTGTTGATGACAAAGGATGAGGCCGCACAGCTCTTAGCCACGATGCAAAGCGTTTATTTAAAAGGAAACCAACGTTTCGACACTAAAGTCTAAAGCTGTCGGCCTCATCCTTTGTCAACAAAAAAAGTATAAAATAAAATAAATAACTTGGTGCTGATCGGTCCAGCATATTTTGGGGAGCTTACAGTAGCTTAGGACAGACAAAAAGACACACAGACGCACACGCAGAGCCTCCGATAGACGGCGAGCCTCTTAAAAAAACGAAAAGAAGCCATTTGACGATTGGACTGAGACACAGTGACCGACAGTGACACTCCGGTTGATGAATGGGGCGGTGTGCTTTTTAAGGGGCCGCCTGACGCCATCGTGACATAAAAGATAAGGACGGCGGGTGTAGCGAGAACACACCAAGTCCCCAGTTCCTGATGTAACTGCCAACATCCCCCAGTCTATATCTATCTGTCTTTGCTCTGGTAGTGGAGGGGAGTAGGTAAGAACATTCTGGAAAGTACCAACTCCTGTAATAACCATGAAGGGAGAACAAAGTGGATCTTCTATATCAGCGGTGGGCAACTTTGATGATGGAGAGGGCCGCAGTAAGTGAAGGTCCCCGGGCCGCCAGTTGCCCATGTATATTCTATACCGTTGCTGTCGGGTGAAACTGGAAAACCTTGGATGTCAAAACTGTTACTTTTCAGGAAATGGAAAAATTTACCTGCAATGGATCCGATGTATTTATTATTTTCATTGGTCAAATATTTATAAACCCCACAGACAGACTGTAATCACTTTCAACCTGGCTACAAGCTCACAACGTGTCTCATTGCAACTCGTTGCGAGCTTGTAGATCAGCTATTTTCACTACTTTGCTGCCTGTATAGCAAGGCAAGGCAACTTTATTTATACAGCACCTTTCATACACCAAGGCAATTCAAAGTGCTTTACAGAATAAAAACAAATACAATCAGAGTGCAACAATGCACTTTAAAAATAAAAATAAATAGAGAATAATTTAGCATAGTTTTACTGAGTTTAGGGTTAGGGTTAGGCATAGTTTTACTGAGTTTAGGGTTAGGGTTAGGCATAGTTTTACTGAGTTTAGGGTTAGGGTTAGGCATAGTTTTACTGAGGTTAGTTAGGCATAGTTAAAACTATGCCTAAAACTTAACCTCAGTAAAACTATGCCTGAACCTAACTCTAACCTCAGTAAGGTGGCAGATCTAGATCTGCTATTTTCAGAGCGAAAAATAGAAGAGCCACTAGTATAGAGCCATGAGAGACTCAGCTCGACAACATATGAGGTTTGAGTGGTTAATGAGAGCAAGCTGAATGTTGTTTGTACATGCTTGTGTCCAGAGCAGCGTGTTATAACAGGTCATTATGTAAACATGTAATTCATCACTGCATGACACGAACACCTTCACTACACGCACACACACACACACGCACGCACGCACGCACGCACGCACGCACGCACACACACACACACACACACACACACACACACACACACACACACACACACACACACACACACACACACACACACACACACACACACACACACACACACACACACACACACACACACACACACACACACACACACGGCTAAAGTGAAACACATTCCATGAAGAGGTAAATGACAGAGAACAGAGGACAGTCGTTCAACTGTCACTGGTTCTAGCTCTCCAAAACCTATTAAATTGGTAGTGTCATCAAAGCACACACAAGTACACTTACCAGAGAGCATGCACACACTGACTGACCGTGAGGTTGTGTGTGTATGTGGGTGTGAGGGTGTGCGTGCATTGGTGGAAAGTAACTAAGTACTTTTACTCAAGTACTGTACTTAAGTATTTTTCTTTTGGTATTTTCACTTTACTGGAGTATTATCAATTTAAAATACTTTTACTTCTACTCCACTACACCTGAAAGGCAAATATTGTACTTTTTACTCCACAACAATTCTTTGAAATCTTAAGTTACTAGTAACTTAGTAGATTCTGACTATTATTATAAAACCACTTCAGACTTATATACTTTGGCAATTTGAAAATAGCTGTTGAAAACCTGTGAAATGGGACCTTCTGCATAATGAGTATTTTCACTTTAAGTATATTTTGATACCTATACTTTTGTAGTTTTACTCAAGTAAATTTTGAATTTCGGACTTTTACGGACTTTAACAAAGTATTTCTACATTGCAGTATTGATACTTTTACTTAAGTAACACATTTGAGTACTTTTTCCACCACTGTGCGTGCGTGCGTGTGTGAGAGAGAGAGAGGAGTGCTTTTCTCACTAAACCAGGTTTATAAACTAAACAATGGACGTCCGGTAGGTACACAATCACACACAAACAGGCAACCATTACATAAACATTCAATGTGTACAATTATTAAGGCAGCACCTACACACACAGCACCAAACACTACATAATATTATATTATTTAAACACATCCTACACAGACAGCCACACACACACAGCCACACGCACGCACACACACACACACACACACACAAAGAGAGAGATATTGTGCCGGCCTACAGTTGCTAGGGAAACCAAAGGAATAGATGCAGGTCATAGTGATTGGAGGAGGGATGATAGAATGCTTTCATTACACACACACACCTGCTTGCGCGCAACACAGTCTCTCACACACACACACACACACACACACACACACACACACACACACACACACACACACACACACACACACACACACACACACACACACACACACACACACACACACACACACACACACACACACACACACACACACTTAGCATAATGTACAGGAAATTATGCATCATTCCTCCACTGTGTTGTGTTGTGTCCACATAGTCATGATGAATGACTGTTAGCTACAGGCTAACATGTAGCTTCACGCACGCACGCACGCACGCACACACGCACGCACGCACACAAAGCATTCATCTCCCTGGTTGAGTTCAGCTTTCCATCGCTGTGTTCGCTCTCTTTCTCTCTCATTTATCTCCATTATATCGATGTCTCTTACAAGTCCATCTCTCTCTCTCTCTCTCTCTCTCTCTCACTACACCTGTTGTTATGTCACTGACTGCTGTTGATGGGTCACATAACACAGACTGACACGCACAAAAAACTGACGCAAGTGCACACATGCACATGCACACACGCACGCACACACATGTGCAGGAAAATACAAACAACTACATCAAAAAGAATGACTGAGTGGGAAACCGTCGAGGTCTACCCTGCTTCTATGTCAGCAGAGATGAAACAAGTGGAGCAGGAGAGGAGAGGAGAGGAGAGGAGAGGAGAGGAGAGGAGAGGAGAGGAGAGGAGAGGAGAGGAGAGGAGAGGAGAGGAGAGGACATACAGGCTACAGGTGGCTCTGGCTTTCTGTCCCTGTGTCCCTGCATGTCCCTCCTTGCCTCACAGCGCTGCTCTCAGCTCTCATCACTCAACTCGTCTTGTTTGCTCCACTTGAAAATAGTTTGCGGTTCTTATCGTCACGGCGTCAACTCGCTGAAAATGACACGTGCACAGAGCCCTCCGCCAGCAGTTTTGAGTGCCAAACATGAGACGGGTGTTCTGGACAAAAGGTAAATCATATTGGGCTTCCTCTTTCACTCTCTCCCTGCCGTGATTTGGCTTGACTTTCTTTCAGAACATCACAAGGTGCCGTTTGGATATACGTCACTTTTGAGGCGAATTAACCACATGAACCCTAGCGTTCCTTTTCTGGGCATGTCATAATTATGTGAACATTCTGCAAAAGAAATGGCGAACAAATCACTGAAAACAGCAGTGGGATGGGATCGGCTATTCTTGGGGAAGAGATGTATTGTAGCGGGAAGAACGAGGGGGCCCTAGTATACAGCCCTGAGGGATCCCCTGGTCAACTAAAGGCTCTTGTCAGCTTCTGTATGATGGATAATCCAGAACCTTCCATAAACTGAACCTTTCCACAAGCTGTGTGAAGTCCTGTCGTGTTTTCTTTTGTTTACGTTTAACAGAACTGCTCCTGAAGGGGAAGGTACACCATACTTATACAGTATATTTCTATTTAAAAAAAAACTCTTGTAAGCTTGTACATTGGTTCTCAAACTTTAATTTTATTTTAGGAACCAAATGGACCAGTAAAGATTCATTTGGCTCCATTTGTACGCTCTCAGAGTTACAGAACTGTAAGGGTCCATTTGGAACTCCCTCAAGGAACCCTGAGGTTCCCTGGAACCCCACTTCTGAGCTTGTAAATCGGCTATTTTAGCTATTTCTTGGGTTCCCATTAACTCAGGCTTAGAACTGACCTCTCCTGAGCAGGGCCCAATTTAGGTTCTGAGAACCTTATCAGAGACAGATTGCTTGGCTATTAAAAAAATAGCAGATATACAAGCTCACAGTTTGTTGAGGAAGTTTGAGAACTACTGGCGTGAGGACACAAAACCAGAACCCGTGAACTACTTTACACGGCACAAAAACATTCTTAGTGGTAAAATGTTTCGTGCCAAGGAAGCCCAAATTGACCCCTGGGGGTCTACTTTGAGAATCAATGCAGTATGGGGTTTTAGTGGTTATACACAAGGACACCAACAGTACAGAACTGTAGCCAAAAGGATGTTGTAACATTTTGCTGCAGTACTTTGCAATACCGGGATTATGATAAAGATAATGATTGCCATAATATTTTAACACACAGTCTGTGTTTTGTCTGCTGTACATCGTCTCTGTCGGGTGGAAACTTCATTATGTCCAAAACTGTTGCTTTTCAGGATTCAAAGTCCCAAAAATAGCAAAAGTAGTAGATCTACAAGATTGAAACACGTCGCTTGTAGATCTGCTGCTTTTGATGCCTCTGTGTGACGCTGTAGTGTGATCAAGCAGGGCGTTAATTTATGAAAAAACGCAAAAAGTTAGAATATGGAGAAAACAGGTTTCTGCCCGACAGCAACGATATACAGGACCTGTGGAAGTGTTTTGTTCTTTTGTTGCTGCAAAGTGTATTGTGTTTGCACTGTACAGCATATTTGTGTTGTGTTGTGTCGTGTACTGTGTGTGTGTGTGTGTGTGTGTGTGTTGTGTTGTGGTGTGTACTGTACAGTATAAGTGTGTTGTGTTGGCGTAGGTTTGTTTCATGCGTGGGAGCACCTCACATGACATCAGTGAATAGAAACATCTATCATGGGTGGAGAACTGACATAGGAGAGAGAGAGAGAGAGAGAGAGAGAGAGAGAGATGAGAGAGAGAGAGAGAGAGAGAGAGAGAGAGAGAGAGAGAGATGGCTAAGATATAGGCAGCAGCAGAGATGAAAATAGTTCAAGACAATGAAAACATGTTAAATACATAAATACGACAAAATAATTAAATCTTGTGGGGGCGGAGATGGTGAAAGAAAATAAATGAGTAAATTATGCATGGTTTATGAAGAAATGAGACAGAGAGAGACAGAGAGAGACAGAGAGAGAGAGAGGGGAGGCACGTCAAACAGAGTGAGATGAAAACAGAGCAAACAGAAAACAGGAGAGCAACAACAAAAACAAAATCAGAAGACAACAAATATTAACACAAAAATCACAACCTTCCCCCCCCCGCACACACACGCGCACGCGCGCACACACACACACACACACACACACACACACACACACACACACACACACACACACACACACACACACACGCACGGCGCACACACACACACGCAAAACAAAAACAAACCCCCCCCCGGGCCGCCACTGGCACTCACCATGAACTGGACGTTGTCGAAGCCGTTGGCCAGCAGGTGGTTCTCGTACTGGACCAGGCCGATGGAGTCCAGCCACTGGCCCACGGACTGCAGGGGGCACCGGGGACCTATGAGGGGGTGCAGGGGCAGACGTTTGAGCAGCGAGTAGCCGTCCACGCGGTAACAGCGTTGGCAGTCCGGCTGAGACAGCTGGCACTGCCACATCATGTTGTGACGCGCAAAGTGGCTGTCGAAGGAGCCCGCCATGCCTCGCTCAAAAAGAAAGGAGGAAAAAAAAAAAAACGTACGCGCGGGGCGAGGTGAGGGGAGGGAGGTGGGGATAGATTAGATGGATGGAGGGATGGATGGAGGGGAAGAGGAGGAGAGGGTAGGGGGTTGCTGGTTGAAAAGGAAGGTGGAGGTGTGCGGTCAGGTTTGAGGGGAAGGCATGTCTGTGGTGATGGAGGGGGGTGAGGGTATAGCTTCCAGACGGCTCAAGTTAGATCCAGTAAACGGCACTCATCCATCGGGTTAGATCCTCCACACGCCGAGGTATAGATCCCACAGAGGAGAGAGAGAGAGAGAGAGAGAGAGAGAGCACTGATTCTTTCAGCTGTTGCGCTCGGTCGGCTGCTCTCGCCTGAGTGTGTGTGTGTGTGTGTGTGTGTGTGTGTATGTGTGAAAGAGACAGCGTGGGGTGTGTGTGTGTGTGTGTGTGTGTGTGTGTGTGAGAGAGAGAGAGAAACAGGGGAGAAACAACAGAGCGAGAGCTGCCTGCCTGCTGTAGCTCTCTCTTGATCCAGTCCTCCCACTCTCATCTGTATGCCTCTGTAGCCTCCTCTCTCTCTCTCCCTCCCTCTCTCTCTCTCTCTCTCTCTCTGTGCACAATGCAAACTGCACGCTGCGCTCTATCTCTCCTGTGCTCTCTTC
>NC_137625.1:12862659-12865159 GCF_963280865.1 Gymnoscopelus braueri
CCTCTAACTGGCCGCTGGGGGTGAGAGGCCACGCCCACTCCAAATGCCCAGCACTGTCAGTCAAAGAGATTGTATCGCGGGGGTCCCGTGATGCCTGCAAAGCAACAGAGTAGACGTGGTCCGGCAGCTCCCGGCTAAATCTATTACTTAACCCATTCATACCGGGAAAGCATTATAAGCATTATTTTATTCTTTGGCTATTCAAAAATAGCAGATCTACAAGCTCATAGCACGGCACTCGGTGCCGCTCTATGAGCTTTTTTTTATCAAGATAAAAATCTTGATAATTTGTGTAAATCTTTGAACATATATATATTTTTAAGCGAGCATTTGTAACTCAAATCTTTGCTTCTGAGGCGGGGGGGGGGAGGGTCCCTGGAACTTTGAGAAACAAGCTAAAGCTTGGCATCCCTGAGGAGTTCTAAGCTGAAATTGGAATTCTACCGTTGGAAGTGTGTGTGTGTGTGTGTGTGTGTGTGTGTGTGTGTGTGTGTGTGTGTGTGTGTGTGTGTGTGTGTGTGTGTGTGTGTGTGTGTGTGTGTGTGTGTGTGTGTGTGTGTGTGTGTCCTCACAAGAGAAATGTTTGGGGGGGGGAAATATTTGGGAGGTTTACAATAAGGAGGGGTTAGCATTAGGTATTTTTTAGAGAAAAGGTTTGGGGATTGAGGTGGAGTTATGCCTGATTTATACTTAGGGTTAGCTGAAAATGTCAAAAAACCTTTAAATGGCACTTCATAAAATCACCATCCTAAAATGTTGATGTCCTCACAAGTATAGTAATACAAACGTGTGTGTGTGTGTGTGTGTGTGTGTGTGTGTGTGTGTGTGTGTGCGCGTGCGCGTGCGCGTGCACGCACATGCACGCACATGCACGCACGTGTCGCCTGGAGCCTCTAAACTGGGGTTTGAGGTCAAATTAATTTGCCTTCCAATTAACCTGACATTGGTTAGTAGACTTATTAAAACAGCTCGATGTGTTCCTGCTGCAGTGATACTGTTTGTTTCGATCGGGGCCTAGACGTTATTTCCTGTTCTGAAAGAACCTCATGTCCCCAGAGAGCTGGTGCAGACATATCAGAGAGATATATCACTGTGTTCCTCAAAGCTGTACTTGAGTCAAAGTAACAATACCACTGTTCCAAGTAAAAGTCCTGCAGTCAAAGCTGCACTGCATGTAACATTCCTGTTCTTCCCCAGATTTGAACCCCGGTCTCCTGCACAAAGTGCAGAATTCCTCTAGCCTGGTTCCTGCCGAATCTGCCTTTGCAAAATCGCATCGGCACTTTAGCCCTCGGCAGATTAGGTCTGGCCCCCCTCCATAGAGATTCCATTTCTCTCCCTCCGCAGTGGTGTGGAGCCAACCATGGCCCAGTATACAAATGTGGGCGGGCTTATCACCTTATTTGGAGCAATGACGTACAAGGAAGCACTGCTCTGATTAGTTCGTGAACAAGGAAGCACTGCTCTGATTGGTTTAGGTCTAACCCAATAGAGTCCGTTTGGATCTTTTGTAACCGCCCCCTTGGGAAAAAATCTATCGTTGATAGGACCAGACTAATATCCACGCAGTGTGTCGTGTGATATTGTCTGGCCACGCGAGGCTAGAATTCCTCCCCCCTGCCTGCTTCAGGGAGGAATAGAATTTTGACAAACCAGAAACGGGATTATGTCAAACGCTGTGTCCAACCTATAGACACGGGAACTAAATGTCTCAATAGACGAGCAGGGAGACAAATACAACCACCCCAATTGTATAAGTTATATTGTATGCTCTACCATACAGATTGGAAGAGCATTGGACTTTTTTTACATAATAGAGTAAAAAGGCATTAGAATCAAAATATATTTAAAGTAGCAAAAGTAAAAGTACTCATTATGTAGAATTCCCATTTCATAATCATATATATCATGTTATTGGACAATCACTATTAATCATCAACCACTTAAGCCCTATTTAATACTTCCGATATTCGAAAATAGCCAATTTACAAGCTCACAATGCGTCGCAGGTTGAAATGTGTTCAAAACATTGCTACCTTTTTTTTTATCCCTATTCTGAGCATGTCAGAGTATAGGTGAACATTCAACCAAGACAGGCGGGCAAGGTTTCAGCGCGATCACAGCCCCACTGACTTCATACAATGTGCGTTAACCACTTAAAACCCATCCATATACTGAGGAAAAACTTTAGCGGGAAAATAGCAGATCGACAAGCTCACAAAGCGTTGCGTCGCAACGCGTTGTCGGTCGGCTATTTTCAGGGAAAGCTTTCCCACAATAACAGTAAACTGAAAGACCCTAGTACAAAGCCCTGAGGGACTCAACCAGATGGGGTGGTTAAATATTGGTTAAATATTTCAAAAAAGTATTAAATGCAAACACAGATGAGGGAGCGCACACCTGTGTTGATGAGGGTGCTGGCCACGGCAGGTAACAGTTTTGACAAAAGGATGGAGACCGCACAGCCTTAGCCAAAAAGTTTATTAAAAGGAAACCACGT
>NC_137625.1:12870159-12910159 GCF_963280865.1 Gymnoscopelus braueri
GAGAGAGAGAGAGAGAGAGAGAGAGAGAGAGATGGCTAAGATATAGGCAGCAGCAGAGATGAAAACTAATAGTTCAAGACAACGAAAACATGTTAAATACATAAATACGACAAAAGAATTAAATCTTGTGGGGGTGGAGATGGTGAAAGAAAATAAATGAGTAAATTATGCATGGTTTATGAAGAAATGAGACAGAGAGAGACAGAGAGAGACAGAGAGAGAGAGAGGGGAGGCACGTCAAACAGAGGAAGGTGAGATGAAAACAGAGCAAACAGAAAACAGGAGAGCAACAACAAAAAGAAAATCAGAAGACAACAAATATTAACACAAAAATCCCCCCCCACACACACACGCGCACCCCCACACACACACACACACCGCACACACACGCAAAACAAAAACAAACCCCCCCCCGGCCGCCACTGGCACTCACCATGAACTGGACGTTGTCGAAGCCGTTGGCCAGCAGGTGGTTCTCGTACTGGACCAGGCCGATGGAGTCCAGCCACTGGCCCACGGACTGCAGGGGGCACCGGGGACCTATGAGGGGGTGCAGGGGCAGACGTTTGAGCAGCGAGTAGCCGTCCACGCGGTAACAGCGTTGGCAGTCCGGCTGAGACAGCTGGCACTGCCACATCATGTTGTGACGCGCAAAGTGGCTGTCGAAGGAGCCCGCCATGCTCTCGCTCAAAAAGAAAGGAGGGAAAAAAGAAAAAAACGTACGCGGGGGCGAGGTGAGGGGTGGGAGGTGGGGATAGATGGAGGGATGGATGGAGGGGAAGGGGTGAAAGAGGAGGAGAGGGTAGGGGGTTGCTGGTTGAAAAGGAAGGTGGAGGTGTGCGGTCAGGTTTGAGGGGAAGGCATGTCTGTGGTGATGGAGGGGGGGTGAGGGTATAGCTTCCAGACGGCTCAAGTTAGATCCAGTAAACGGCACTCATCCATCGGGTTAGATCCTCCACACGCCGAGGTATAGA
Source organism: Gymnoscopelus braueri (assembly GCF_963280865.1). Classification (NCBI taxonomy): domain Eukaryota; kingdom Metazoa; phylum Chordata; class Actinopteri; order Myctophiformes; family Myctophidae; genus Gymnoscopelus; species Gymnoscopelus braueri. The sequence continues at coordinate 12,871,134 of NC_137625.1, forward strand.
TCCCACAGAGGGAGAGAGAGAGAGAGAGAGAGAGAGAGAGCACTGATTCTTTCAGCTGTTGCGCTCGGTCGGCTGCTCTCGCCTGAGTGTGTGTGTGTGTGTGTGTGTGTATGTGTGAAAGAGACAGCGTGGTGTGTGTGTGTGTGTGTGTGTGTGTGAGAGAGAGAGAGAGAAACAGGGGAGAAACAACAGAGCGAGAGCTGCCTGCCTGCTGTAGCTCTCTCTTGATCCAGTCCTCCCACTCTCATCTGTATGCCTCTGCAGCCTCCTCTCTCTCTCTCCCTCCCTCTCTCTCTCTCTCTCTCTCTCTCTCTGTGCACAATGCAAACTGCACGCTGCGCTCTATCTCTCCCTGTGCTCTCTTCTTCCTTTCTCGTTTCTCCCTCTCGCCTCCGTCTCCCTCCCTCCATGCACCTCCTCCTGCCCCTATCTCTCTGTTCCTCCTCTCCTTCGATCCTCTCTCTCTCTTTCTCTCTCTCTCTCTCTCTCTCTCTCTCTCTCTCTCTCTCTCTCTCTCTCTCTCTCTCTCTCTCTCTCTCTCTCTCTCTCTCTCTCTCTCTCTCTCTCTCTCTCTCTCTCTCTCTCTCTCTCTCTCTCTCTCTCTCTCTCTCTCTCTCTCTCTCTCTCTCTCTCTCTCTCTCTCTCTCTGCTGATATAGCCGTCAGATCAGCCCCAACCTCTTTGTCTGAGCTGAGACCTCCCTCCATCCTCCAACACACACACACACACAGTGTGTGTACGTGTGTGTGTGTGTGTGTGTGTGTGTGTGTGTGTGTGTGTGTGTGTGTGTGTATGCGGTCCTGGGGCGCAAAACGTGGTTTGACACAAACAGGATTCTCCCTGTGGTAACCATGTTAATGGATGAGGGAAGGATAAAAGAGAAGAGAGAGGGAGAGAGGGAGAAAGAGAGATAGAGAAAGAGAGAGTGAAGGGTGTACTAACAGCAGGGGGTCTGAGAGATGAGAAAAGGAGGAAGTGAAGCCAATGACCATAACATGATTCAACACACGCACGCACGCACGCACGCACGCTCACACACACACACACACACACACACACACACACACACACACACACACACACTGTTGTTTTACCTGAGGCATCGTCCTTGATGTGCAATCCAGTACGTATACCTGCACCGATGGAGCTCATAATCTTATCAATCTGGACAAGAGATAGAGAGAGAGAGAGATAGAGAGAGAGAGAGGGGAGAGACAGAGAGAGATAGAGAGAGTGGGGAGAGAGAGAGTGGGGAGAGAGAGAGAGGGAGAGAGAGAGAGGGAGAATGGAAGTCATTTGTCAGTAAAACATGATCCCTGTTCGTGGAAGTGACACAATAAAGTGATCGTTAAGCTAACGTCCCCCACTGCCAATGAAAAGCAACATAGAAAAGACAAATGAGTTCACGAGTGTGTGTGTGTGTGTGTGTGTGTGTGTGTGTGTGTGTGTGTGTGTGTGTGTGTGTGTGTGCGCGTTGGGGGTTTCCTGACGGTGTGTCATATGGTAGCTTCATTAGCGGCTGCCTTCTGGCTTTCTAAACCAAGTATCACACTCCTATCACGGTCCACTGGGCAACCAAAGAACCACTGCGGCTGTCAGACAAAAAAAATTGCGAACTGTGAACAATTAGTAGAAATCCAGCCTATAGCGCAGACGGAGAACCACGTCTGAAGCAGCCTAGCGCAGGTCTGTTTTTTGACAGACAGTATCGTTGCTGTCAGGCAGAAACCTTGTATCTCCATGTTTCAACTTTTTACATTTTGTTTCGTCATACAAGGAGTGTCGCACTAAAGTAGTGAAAATAGAAAATCTGTGTGTGCGAGGCATTGTGAGCTTGTAGATCAGCTACTTTCACTATTTCACGAGTTATACTCAGACAAAGTACTCACTTAAAATGTAAATGGTAAATGGTAAAATGGTAAATGGTGCATTTATATAGCGCTTTTATCCAAAGCTCTTAACATTGATTGTGCCATTCACCCATTCACACACACATTCACACACCGATGGCGGAGGAAACCATGCAAGGCACCAACCTGCACATCGGGAGCAATTAGGGGTTCAGCGTCTTGCTCAAGGACACTTTGACACTAACTCTGGGGGAGCGCCCCAGCCCGGGATCGAACTGGGAACCTTGCGGTTTCCAGTTCACTCTACCCCTGAGCCACTGCCGCCCCGTGGCGCCCCATGGTAAATTGTGTTGCGTGTTGATGCAGTGCTGTGATTGGTGATAAAACGAAATCTAGCTTTCATAATATGGTAACACGTTGTGTGCTGAAACCTAATGACTCCTAATTAGCAACTAAAGAGCCATAAGCCGGCCTACATTGACAATCATCATCCGGCGATTAAGATCTTGGGTGTTCATTTTTAGTCTGAGAGGGTACAAGTGGAATGTACCATTCCAATGGACCATTATGTATGTTGTTAGACTCTGAAAATAGACCATTAAGGATTTATAACTCAAAGTTTACAGATACTGTACACTTTCAGAGTTTAATTAACACTCCGGAGTTCACAGCGTAGTGTTAATGCATACGGTTATCTTAAGTTCGTCGACGGTTATGGGCTCTCCCTGGTGGCTAATAAAACAGCTCGAGTGGAGGCTGCAAATAGATCCACTTTCTTATTTTCTCCCAAATTCACTTCATATATCACTCTGCAAAGTCCCCGCGGGCACCTTATCACAGCCTCTCCCGCAGCACACAATTAAACACTAAAAGGTCGTGATAATTGCTAGAATGATGGGAAATATCCAAGCAGCGATTCATCACCATCAGCGATTCGTGGCGGCGTGTGGACCAAATGAATGTTAATGAACTTGTACATGGAAGGTACTTGAAATCTATGCAAGGGAGGATACGTGCGCGAGCGTGCACACACACAAATGTACTTTTTACTTTTTATTTTTTTACTTTTTTCTCCTAATTTAGTCATTATTCCAATTCATCTTCCCCACACACGTCTGTATTGCCACTGCTGTTGTACCCTACTGTCTTGAGGAACCTCCACTGGGAAGAAGTAGCCTAAGCCCATAGGGGTCTTAATCGCAGCGAGGACGTTTGCCCCTCCCCGCCTCAGGCACGCAATGGGCACTAGCTGCCCCCCAAAAGAGCCCCCCCATGGTCAGTGGTGGAAAAAGTACTCAAATTCTGTAGTTAAGTAAAAGTACCAATACTGCAATATAAAAATACTCTGTTACAAGTAAAAATCCAAATTTTTAAATTTACTTGAGTAAAGTACAAAAGTATTGGCATCAAAATGTACTTAAAGTACCAAAAGTAAAAGTACTAAATATTTGAAAATAGCCGATCTACAAGCTCACAACGCGTCGCGATGCGACGCGTTGTGAGCTTGTAGATCTGCTATTTTCAAATAGCCTATGTATAATATAGGGCTAAAGTGGTTAACGTGTGTTTCATTATATCATAGTTTATATCTGAAAAGTAACTAGTAACTAAAGTTTTCAAATAATTGTAGTGGAGTAAAAGTACAATATTTGCCTCTGAGATGTAGTGGAGTAGAAGTAAAAGTATTGGAAATTGGAAATACTCAAGTAAAGTACAAATACCTCAAAATTGTACTTAAGTACAGTACTTGAGTAAATGTACTTAGTTACTTTCCACCACTGCCCATGGTATATCATGGAACAGTCTGTCAAAGCCTGCCCTTCCCCCCCATGTTTAATATCTCAGCCAGGCTGTTCCCTGAGGTTAGAACGCATCCCATCATTTCCCATTTTCAGGGATTTCTCGCATGTTTAAGGTCAGTCCTAATTGAACAGCAGGGATATGGTATGGTCACGTGAATTCACATTATCATGTGTCTTCTGCAGACCGGTCTGGCCCCCAAGCGCTGGGTGGGCCTTTTAGAGAAACCAAAATGTGAAAGGGCCAATCGGCGTCTGTCAATCACAGGGCCCTGAGTGCAGACGCTGATTGGCTCCTCTACTTTTTGGTTTCTGCAAAACGCCCACCCAGCGCTTGGGGTCAGACTGGTCTGCAGAAGACACATGATAATGTGAATTCATGCGACCGGGATATTTTACTAGGCTAGGGATATGGGCAAATCCCAAATGATGTATAGGCAAATCCACCTTCGTTTGGATGGAATTGGCATCCATACCGTCGGTGACCTATGTGAAGATAATGCTTTAAAATCATTTGAAATACTTGTTCAACATTATGATTTGGCTAGGAATCAGTTTTGGAGTTACTTGCAATTCAGACATTTACTTACAATTACAGACATCTACCCCCCCGGCCCCCCCCACGTATCTGCTGAAGAAGCGGAGTGGGGAAAGGGTTGCCGGGGCCCTGCGCAGGAAATTATGTATAATTTTGCCCCTGTTTTTTAGACTGTTCTGACCTCTTTTTTTCTGTTTGCTTTGTTTTTTGTTTTTGTTTTTTTATTTGTTTCTTGCTGGTCAAGCCAGTTCTATTTGCAAGTGTGCTTGTCTCTATCACTGCACTATGGTTCATAACTTGTGAAACTGAATATCTTTAATAAAAATGTACGTCATAAAGTTTCATAGCCTACTTAGTTTCTCTCTTTCACTTCGCTCACACACAAACATAAATTAGCTTTAACATCTCTCTCTCTCTCTCTAAATGTGTTGTAAGCGATTGAGAGGGCTATTCTCGGATCACTTTGATGTAACTAAAACTTTGCCTGTAATTTAACAAACTGTGCGTGCGTGCGTGCGTGCGTGCGTGCGTTGCGTGCGTGCTGGAATTTAGCTGAAGGCATTTAATAACAAACCATCTTGACAGCTTTCTGTTTCGTTTTATTGCGTCTGTTTTTGCTGTAATTAGATGAGAAGGAGGAACCAACACGGTTCTCCAGCATCGGAATAGAACCGGCGACGTTGTGACAATGTGGTCTCATCACACACTGCTTTGTCTTTTAGAAGTGATTCTTCAGCACCCGTCACAGAACTAGATCAATACAGAGGCTAGCCAGACGATCAGAGATCTCCACCTATACTGAAATGTCTGGTGACATCTACATTTTACAATTAGGCCTAAAACTGTGTGGAAATAATTACTGTAATGTTGTAAATGTACTGCAAAGAGTAACAGCATTGCAGAACCGATGCAAAGACTTTAGAGCACTCTAAATCAGGGGTCTTCAACGTTTTTCAGGCCAAGGACTCTTAGCTGATAGAGAGATGAAGCAGGGACCCCCACTACCATGTATAAAATCATGTTGCAGATTAAACTTTTTGCATAGACTTGTTTGACAACACAATCATCACAGTGTTGTGAAAATTGATGTTTTGTGTTTATTTGTTTTACACATTATCTATTAAAATGTTGGATTCATGTTAGTATCATTCATCCATGAATGCATTTTCAGACATCTAACCTTTTAAACCCTCAGTACTTAGTAAACTTAACCTTTGGCTCTATACTTGGTCTGCTTTGGGGAGTTAGAGCACTCTAAAGTGTAGAGTGGTCCTTAATTTTGGGATGGCAATATGATTCGTTTTCAAAGCAGTGGGAGTCAGTTTGCTCTAGCACCATAACGTCGAATTTAGATTTCCCCAGACATACACATTGGTAGGCGGAGATCTCTGATCGCCAGGCTACGCGAGACTAATATGGAATTAGTGCCGGGGCACAGCGCTCTGATGTAGATCTGGAGCGGCTTTCAAAGGGATCAGACACCTTTACTTATGCAGGGCTGGTTTAGCTGAGCGCAAATCCCTGGTTTTCAGCAACACCCTGCTTCGTACTGAGTCACACCGTGACACACACAGTCACACCTGGGAGCTGCCCAGTACAACCACAGTCTTAAGCAATGGTTCCCAAACTGGGGGTCTGGATGATTTTTTTTTTGGGGGGGTTACCAGATGATTAGCTTAATGTGCAACATTGTTTTCTCAGTCAACAGTAAACAAAGCAACATACTGTGTAAGTGTATACATTTCTAAAGTGACAATTTAAGGACTTTTAAGACCTTTTTAATACCTCCAAAATGAAAAGAAGACCTAAATAAACTAATAATAAGACCATTACTCCGTCAAAAGTGTCAAACATTGGCCAAATTGTCAAATATGAAAATAGCCGACCTACAGCATTGTGAGCTTGTAGTTTGGCTATATTCACAATATTGATCCGTGGAACCGAGTCAAACATAATGTAATGCCTCAACTCCTACATTTCCAAGTGCTTGTCAGGGTGGGGGGTCCTCAGTTCAATCAAACGTTTGGGAACCCCTGGTCTTAAGGCTTGATTACACTTGCAACACGAACTGCAGGCATAATCTATTGACCTTCTTCCAGAAAATTGAAGGACTTGTGCCCAGGGATATTATAGTTGACTAAAACAGAAAAATAAACGAATTAAAACCAATGAAAAACTAAAACGAACACTGCAAAACTAACACAACTAAACAGTATTGCAGGTAAAATCATCTTTGTTTTAGTTTCCTCCCTCAATTTGCACTGTGGTTGTTATACCTTGTCGAACTGACTCGATGTCATGCATTTTTCATCTTACCGTTTTCAGCTTCGATAAATCAAGGCTTTCATAATACCTGAACAATTAAAACAAAATAAAAACAACACTGAAACGAGTTAATTCTTAAACTAAACTGCTTATGCACAGATAAAACTAACTAAAATTAAAGGGAAAACAAACACCAAATCTTGTGTCATTTATTTATGTGCATTCCTGTTGTACTCTGAAGACCTCAGATTGCAATGAACTACTTCAAGAAGAGCCATTTTCTATTCAGGCTTTTATTCTGTTCTGCTTGAATTCCATTTAACACACCTGCCAACGAAGATCAAGTTCAAGTCCTTCACTGGGAGTGAAAGTTCTCCTTTCAACCTCTCCTCAAGCGGAGCATCTATTTTCATTTCTAGCACATGTGCAGTCGGGGTACTTGTGCATGAAGTGTGTGTGGTCATGAAATCTGGGATGCACGCGGATGTCCCCGCGGATATGAGCTGGAGACAACATGTACATCGTATGACGGGGGCTACACGGGCGCGGATACACAGACGCAGAAAGTACAATTTGGCCTTATACTGCTGGTGACGGAACTGAAGCGTTTTAGGGGTTAGTGCCTTGCTCATGAGCCCTTCAATGAGGGAGGGCAGAGTGCTGTTTATTCACTTCCCCAACCAGATTCACCCTGCCGATGCCGTTGTCATTGAAGAGTCATCTGTTTTCCAACCAGTGTTGAATTTGACAGACAATTTTGAATAAAATTCCATTTAGTTTTAGTAGTATATATTTAACTCTTTCAGTGCCATGCTTATTTATGGAATTTTGCTTCTGAGTGCCACAACCAAAATTAATTGTAAAAAAAAAAGTGCTTAGGAGCCGAGATACAGCCTTTTTCAGTAAAAAGTTAATGGAGCAGCAAATCTTCAAATCATCATATCTTGGGTTCTGAACATGTTTTTTTTTTTTTTTTTCATGACGTCTTTGACGTCTTGTGGCACACGGGGCGTCAGGCCTCATGACGTCTTTGACGTCTTGTGGCACTGATGAGTTAAGTCATCTGAAATGTTTTAGTTTTTGTCTAGTTTTAGTTGACTAAATATCATAAGATTAGACATAAGTGAGTATTAGACGAGTTATAGTAAAGTTCCTCTTTGATACTTGGTATAAAAAGCGTGAGTCTCACCTCTTCCCACTCGGCGGTGAAGGATGGCGTTCTCTCCAGCCGCCCCCCAGGACTGGTGGCGTCTCCTGGGCTGGGACTGCCTGGTCCCTGGCCCCGAGACCCGGAGCCCCAACTGAGTTCCTCCTGGAGAAATTACAACCAACCTCATGTAATTACTTATGAACTACTGAACACTCATTTGGAATTGGGACCATTTTTTTTTGGTTTCTTTTTTCTTTGCTTTTTTTAATTACATTTAGAGGCAATTTCTCCTAATTTAGTCGCCATGCCAATTAATCCTCTCAAATGACAGTGTTTCCACTGCTGTTTTACACTACTGGCTCAGCTGAGGACAGAGCTCCTCCGTCCTAGTGGTCCTGAGGCCGATTCTACAAAGTCAGAGTGCCGCGCTATGAGCTTGTAGATCTGATGTGCAAATCTTTGAATATATATATATATATTCTAAAGCGAACATTTTTAACTCAAATCTTTGCTTCTGGGTCCCTGGAACAATATTTTTGACATGGGGGTCCGCGGCCAAATACATAATTTTGGGGGGTCCTTAACTCTATAAACGCCATTGACTCGAAAACGCGTCAATAACTACTTAATCCACCCACGCCATTGACGCGTTTGACGCGTTGGATTTGCGTTCATTGTTTAATCTCTGATCGCGCTATGCTGCTTAAAATTCAATGTTATTCTCGAGTTCCACTTACTTCACCCATATCTGCATCCGTTTCATGTCTGGGTTCCGTTTCCGGTTTTTGATTATTTTCCCCCGGTCATTTCGTCCAAAATAGGTAAACAAACGGTTTTTCACACGGTATGACGGACAAACGGACAGTTTCTCTTCTATAATCTATGGTCTGGGTGACGATCAGTCATCGCCGTCGTGTATCACAACGTAATTTTGACGATCAAAACAATCTGGGAGGACGTCACATCCGTTTTCATGGTTTTCCCTGTCTAATCGCTCAAGAAGGGTGAGAGAGACACCAGGAGCTGATCAAGCTATCATGTGCTGCTCTCTGGTGGCGGATTTGTGCGGCGTCTTTAAAAAACAGTCTGATCAATTATTTTCATGAAAATTTTCAAAATATAAAAATAAAAAAAACACGAAAATTGCTGGCAATGGGGGAGTACTTTATGAAAATACTCTGGCAGTCAAAGAGTTAACAAGAAAAAGTCTGAGAACCACTGGTATAAAGGACCAATGGCGGCGGTCAGGTACCTGTATGGGAGACACAGCCACCAGGTTGGAGTCAGACTTGGACAGGGACTTGGACAGCTGCAGGTCCAGGACACTGCGGGGCACCGACCTCATCCTCCCGAGGGTGCAGGCCCTCTCCTCGTACCCGGCCCCCGACGACGACGACGACGACGCGCCGTCCCTGGTCACCGCCGCGCTCCTGGGAACCTCCCCGTTGTGGCCGGAGGCGGAGGCCGCCGAGCAGCCCCGAGGAGGCGGGTCTGCCTGCTCGCCGTTCCTGGGCCGCGGCGCCTCCTGGTCCTGGTTGACCCGGGTGTGGAAGATGGTCCGGTAGACCACCTGCGGTTTCTGGGGGTCGACGTCCCCCCCGGCGGACGACGACCGGGCGGTCCCTGTCCTGGCGACGACCTGAGGGGCCCCGCCGCCGCCGACCACGACGCTGAACTCCGGCGCCCGCAGCAGGCTCCCCGCGTCGCACTTCTGGGCGCTCTTGGCGCTGTAGAGGTGATAAGGCGTGTCCGGGGTTTCGCAGGCGGGGGAGGAGCCGTGGAGGAGGCCGGCGAACTCCTCGGGCACGTGGCTCTTTCTCCGGTCCTCGGGCAGAACGGCGGAGGAGGCGGTGGTGGCGGAGGAGGAGGAGGAGGAGGGGAAAGGAGGAGGCTCCCGCTGGTAGGGGCCGTCGTCTGCCGAGGAAATAGGAAACGAACAACAAACAAGGCGATTAGTGTAACTCGATACACATGTGCAACACGCGTCGGGGGAAACTGCGCCCCTCGCCCTCGAAACAATTACACACACTGATGAACCTGCTCAGAGTACAGAGGAAAAACAAAAAAGTGAACTAGAATAATCTGTGCCCCCGGAAAATAAACATAAGAGTGATCTGCTGTAGTGCAGAATGGAGTGCAGCGCTCTCTGCCAACACCCAGAAGGACACGCGGAGCAGCAAATTGAAAGATAACAGATAAAAGCAGCGAACAAGAGGTTCTGTTTGCCTGAAGAGAAGAGACCTGCTTCTCCTGCATAAGGGGGGGAGATGACAACTCCTGACTCCAATTGTACACGCCTGCTCGCTTGGTGTGTGTGTGTGTGTGTGTGTGTGTGTGTGTGTGTGTGTGTGTGTGTGTGTGTGTGTGTGTGTGTGTGTGTGTGTGTGTGTGTGTGTGTGTGTGTGTGTGTGTGTGTGTGTGTGTGTGTGCGTGCGTGCGTGCGTGTGTGTGTGTGTATGTGTGTGTGTGTGTGTTCACAGGACTCTTTGTACTGTAATAAGAGCCAATAGAAGGATACCCACACACTGTAAAATCTTGGGGTTTTAATATAACTCTGAGAGTGTGCAAACGGGTCCAGTGGCTTCCATTTGTAACACTCTCGGAGTTCAAATAAGCCTGAGGATTTGCCTATGCAGACTATGCTGACTGTCTGTGTGCAGTGGGGTGAGCGAAGGGCCGTAGAAAGCTGCTTTTCATTCCTTTTGACCCGATAAGTATTTCTCAGAGTGTGTCTGAATGGGTGCACGCACGCACGCACGCACGCACGCACACATGCATTCATGCATGTGTGCGTGCGTGGTGGGTGCACATGTCCCTGCTTGACTAGCCTCCTTGGCCAGTTTATGTGTGTGTTTGCATGATTGTCTACACAAGTGCAAGTAAATTAAACCATTAAAGGGATACTTCACTTTCGGGCCGGGGACACATTTAAAAAATATATTAAAAATAAATGAAAAAAGTTATGGAAAATTCATGGCCCCCTCACACATTAGTAGGACACTCTAATGCGTGAGGGGGCCATGAATTTTCCATAACTTTTTTCATTTATTTTTAATATTTTTTTTAAATGTGTCCCCGGCCCTAAAGTGAAGTATCCCTTTAAGTACCTGAGGCTTATTTATTTTTAAGATTTGGGGTTAAGATTTGGGTTAAAATAAAAGCTAAATTATTCAAAATGTTTTAAAGATTTAGCGACACATACATGTACAGACAGACAGACAGACAGACAGACAGACAGACAGACAGACAGACAGACAGACAGACAGACAGACAGACAGACAGACAGACAAACCAGAAGCGCAGAAGTCTTTGATCTGTGCATAACAAACAAGATCATACACACATGAGGTATTCATTCTGTGTGTATATAATGGAGCGTGACAATCCATTAGCAGGTGTAGAATCTCTCACACACACACACACACACACACACACACACACACACACACACACACACACACACACACACACACACACACACACACACACACACACACAGCTCTGAAGCTTTCGACAGGGGGTTGAAATAATGGGATTGTGTTTTTCATCAGGTGCTGTTGATTGGACAACAACACAGCCTAATGCTTTCTGAGCTTTATTTTCTATAAATAGACAGTGAATAGACGTGTGTGTGTGTGTGTGTGTGTGTGTGTGTGTGTGTGTGTGTGTGTGTGTGAGAGAGAGAGAGAGAGAGAGAGTCAGAGAGAGAAGGGGGGGATTAGAGAGGGATAGCGGACCCTGATCTCTCCTCTTGTTCCTGTCACTGTGTGTTAAGACTGTGTACCCGGGTGTCCATGTAAACAATCCCACTACAGATAAACATCACATTACTACCACTGTGTCACTCTCTCCACACACACACACACACACACACACACACACACACACACACACACACACACACACACACACACACACACACACACACACACACACACACACACACACACACACACACACACACACACACACACACACACACACACACACACACACAGGTTCTTGAAGGTCCTTGGGGCTATGTGTGTCTGTCTCCCCCTGCTGGGAGCATCCTCCTCTGGGCTGATGGTCACTGCCCCCCCCAATAGTTTTTTTGTTTGTTATTTTTTCGTTTTTACTTCATGTTTTTAGTTTCAGTTTTGATCTGTTTTTAAAGCTGGTTGGCTTGTTTCTTTTTTATTTTGTGAAAACAAGTCTTTAGTTTAGTTTGATGGCTTTAGTGTTTTTATTGGTAGTCAGGGGCGAGATTTGGAAAGATCAGACAAATAGCGCCGCATTACCCCTTATCCCTATTTTCTTTTGCCATTTTTTTACTATTTTGAAAAACATTTTAAAGTAGTTCAAATAGCCGATCTACAAGCTCACAACGTGTCGATGTAGATCGGCTGGTTGAACTATTTTAAAATGTTTTTCAAAATAGTAAAATATGGCTAATAAGTTTAGGCATAAGGGGTAAGGCATAGGGCCTCAAGTTCACAACACGTTGCAACACTATTGTAAGCTTGCCTTGTACTGTAGATGGGCTGAAAATATTGGATACTGTCTGACAACATAAAGTTACCTAAAATGATTTTTTCAAGTCCAGTTTTTGTTATTTCGTTAGTTTTAGTTATAATAACCACTGCTGCCATTATATAACCCGCTCCAATGTTAAAGCATAGTTATGTAAGGGAACATAAACGATGTCTTTCTGCAAAAAGCCCCTGGGAAAAAAAGAGCAGCTAATTAGATGAATTCACGGTGATTAAAGAGGTGCCATTTTGCCGTGACGTGGACAATTTACAACAGAGACAAAGTGGGAGAACATGAAGCAGAAGATCTCCCACGACAAGAACAAGTCATTTTTCATGTCATGTCCCATTTGAGCAGCCCACACCCTGGCAGGTTCATAATCAATTCAAATGGTTTGTTCTGTGAACGTCATTCATCATTGAGACAGACTGTACTGTACTAATACTGTGGTCTAATTCCTTTGGCCAACGAGCCGTGAAAACATCCCACATTTGAAAATGTAAAGATGGACGTTTCTTTTATAGACCGCGTCGTGTACTCACACCTTGAGAATGGGATGACACATATTGAGCATTTCACCTCTCACACTGTCCTCTGTCATCTATGTGTTATTGTTCTGTCAGCATTGTCCATTTTGTTCACAAGCTGGCCAGGGCCATTTATTCGGTTATCACATCTTCTATAAACAGTAGAAGAAACAAAAATAATTAATGGAAATTAACACCCGGGGGGTGGGAGGTTGTACGGATAATTGGAGAAGAGGAGGAGGAGGAGGGAAAAAAACACTTTCAACCTGGCTATTTTATGTGTCATTATTTCTCCAAATGTTTCAAAAAATATGAAATGCCATTTTGCCATATAACTATAGTTTTTTTTTTGGCATGGCAAAGTTTGGGAGCCCCTGATCTATCGTCATATACCCAAGATGCACAGACAGACAAACAAACACACACACAGCAGCACTATATACGTAAAGGCAATGTACACAGTATGTTGGACTTACAGTATATTAAATATGTTATTCAAGAAAATGCTTGAACAACCTCAACACAGGCAATGTTATACGGAAAACATTCACAGTTACTAAAGCTCATCAGAAGTGGTATTTACCGTGGCTACCATGACATCAGAAAGCGTGTGTGTGTGGTGCGCGCACGTGTGTGTGTGTGTGTGTGTGTGTGTGTGTGTGTGAGAGTGTGTGTGTTTGTGTGTGCTCCTTACCCGAGTAGCTGACCAAGAAATAAGCTTTGCTTGTAAGTTAAACTGTATTAGCGTGCTATACCTTCACACAGCTTTGCTTCTGACATCTCACAACAGCAATGTGCGTGCCTGCACATTTATTGACAGACATTGCATGAGCTCACACACACACACACACACACACACACACACACACACACACACACACACACACACACACACACACACACACACACACACACACACACACACACACACACACACACACACACACACACACACACACACACACACACACACACAGTAACCTATAGTGTTGTGCAGGCTGTGTCATGCACAGATCAGCTCAACCTGTGATTGGTATTTGGATAAGCTGTCTCTCCAACCGCAGCAATGTGTTTGTGTGTGTGTGTGTGTGTGTGTGTGTGTGTGTGTGTGTGTGTGTGTGCGATGCGCATTCCTTATGACGCCTTCTTGTAGAGGTATCATGGGCCCAAACAAAACAAAACAAAACATCTAAATGGGAGCTCGCCAATTAAAATCTTTTTTACATCGTTTTTCTTTTTAGTGGGTCCACTGTTTGTCTGGTTTTTGTCTTTTTTTTGTGGCCTCGCTGTTTTCTTTTTCTTTTTTTTGTGTGGGTTTGCTGGCAACAAGCACAATCATGGTATTGTATCTGTTGCTGTTGGTAGTAATTAGGGGTGTAACGGTGCACATATTCATACCGCACGGCAAAAACATTTACAGTGCCATCTCCTGCAGTGACTGTGAATGAGAGGCAGATGTGCATGTTTGCTGATGAACCAGCAGGTTGGCATTGGCAAGTATCAAGTTGTACAGTGCAGGGATTCTCAACCTTTTCCGGCCGCGACCCCCCAAAATAATCATATGTGAACTGGGGACCCCCCACCCTGACAAGCACTTGGAATGTAGGAGATGAGGCATTCAATTTGGTTTGACTCGGTTCCACAGATAAATATTGTATCAGATAGCAGATCAACTAGCTGACGTTGTGAGCTAGTAGATCGGCTACTTTAAATTATTTTGCCTCTTTCTTATATTATTTAACAATTTGGCCAATGTTTGACCAGTTTTTATAGTATAGTTTGTTGATTACTTTTGATACTTTGATGATCTTTTTTTAAATTTTGTGTTGAGGTATTAAAAAGGTCTTAAAAGTCCTTAAATTGTCACTTGACGTCATCTGGGGACCCCCCCAAAATCATGTGGGGACCCCCCTGGGGGTCCGGACCCACAGGTTGAGAACCACTGGAATGGAGTACCGAAGTCCTGACGTCACTCCTGCTACCCCTGGGTAACGACGTTATTTTTTGTATTGGATTTCCCATACAACTGTGTTCCAAAAATAAACGAACCACCCGGCGATTTTGTCTGGGATGTGACTCTGGGTCGTTTATGATATTGAGTTACATTTCATAACGTCTGTATTTGGAGAAAATATTTATATGTTATCTGAAGAATGTGAGCTCTTATGGTTAACATGGGTAACTGTCCCATCTTTCTTTGATTTATTAAATACTTTATTAGCAGTTTGAAACAAGACCAGGAGACCTGGTTCTGCCAGACCCAGAATGAAGTCCTAGTATGATGTAACACACCTACAAACCACTTTATAATACTTGTGACATAATAATGATGTCATGAATAGTTCGTGACGAAAGGGGACGAAAGGGGGACAGATTTTTTTTTGGCTGGGGCCGGAGGACAAAGTGACAGACTTTTTTTTGGCTGGGGCCGGAGGACAAAGTGACCATGCCCATGTATGGACGAAACAGGTACAAAGCCTCATGTAAGCCCGACCCCTTGGGTCTGGCAAACAGTATGGCAGTACAGTAAAAAAAAGAGAAAGAAAGAAAAAAATCTAAAATGATAACGCAATTGAATAACTGCTATATAATGTCTTCAGACTTTATTTAAGTCTAAGACGTACAGGTCATTGGATGTGTATCATTTAAAGAGGATAATGCATATGATTCTCATAGAATCAGGGCTGACAGAATTCTAATGATACTCATCCCCATATACAGTATATACTGGATATATATATGGAGAATTGTCAATGAAAGTTTGATGTGCTTCCGTCACAGAGCAGTGCACCGACAGGTCCTGGCTGATAGCTGGGTACATCTTTGCAGATGTAGCCTTTATTTGCAATGAACAGTTATTAGTATGTCTAGGAAATGGTGAGCAGAACCGAAATGTAATCAACTTTATAGGTACCCGGTACCGGGCATTTTGGATTCGGTTACTATTTGGAACAGAATTTCAGTTATACTGTATATATACTGTATATGAACTGCACGTTTGTGTATACAGTAGGCCTGTGTATTTTCTGAGGGTCTGCTGTTTTTTAGTTTTAGTTTTCTTGTGTGCTCACTATTTAGTTTTTAGTTTTAGGTAGTTTTAGGCAACAAGCACACATTTGTAGTCTGTTGCCAGGTCACACCTTATGTCGGGTCGGAGTGCCGACTGTTTCAAACCGTACTCAATAACGGCTAGTTTGCAACGCGTCTTCAGACTAGGGCATAAGTCTAAGATGTACAGGTTATCGGACGTGTATCCTCCAAAGACGACGACGCGTTCTCCCACCATGCAACAGCACATCCTAGACATCCTATACGGGCCCAAGGGGAAGCCCTTGGGCTTAACCTCCCTCCAGGAGAAGGTCTCCGCATTGAACTTCCACAGATCTGTGAAGATGCGGTCCCAGTCGCAGTCGCCGCCAAATATGTACAGCTCTCCATTGTAAGCAAATGCCGAATGGAAGGCGCGTCCTTCTGGGAGCTGTGGAGAAGGCGTGTTCAGCCAGCAGCTGATCTCCGTGTCAAACACACTGATGTTGTTGTAGTAGTCCTGGTCGTCTCTGCCCCCAAACACAAACATCTTTGTCCCGATGAAGGTGGCAGAGTGACATGTTGAAGCGGGTGCCGGGGTGCCTCTGGTGTCAATTAAAGACCAGACCATTGTGGAGGTGTCCAACCTGTGGATGTCATTAGTGTGTCCAGTCAGGTATCTAAATCCTCCAAAGACATACATGACCTTCCCCAAGACACAGGCTGAGTGGTCGATCGTCGCCTCTGGAACGGTCCCGGAAATCGTGGGCTTGAACGACACGTGGGTTTTGACATCGAATGCATAAAGGGTTGCAGTATGTTGTACGTTGCAGTACTCCTTTATGTCAATAGTGCCCCCCCAAATGTAGATGGTGTCCTCTATCAGCACAGCTGTGTGGCCCCAGGTGTGGGAAACCTCAGGGGGATGTTCTCCTCTTCCAGTTGTCACCGGGGGCAATGTCATCCAGCGCAAAGATACTGTGTCGAAGACAAGCACCTCAATCTGACCCATGTTAGTCTGCCAGTCACAGTACCCTCCAAAGGTGTAGACCTTGTTCCCCACTGCTACAGCAGCATGATAACCTACCTTTGGTCCTCCTTTCAGATGCAAGGTCCAGTGAAACATCTCTGTCTGTCTCGCTGTCTCAGTCTGTGTGTGTCTCTCTGTCCCTGTGTCACGATGTATGTCGGTCTTACTATTTCTTACTCACGTTCTGGCTCTGGATGTCCCTCTCGTTCTCAACAACACATATATGCCAGCCAGAGCTCTGGTCTGACGTGACGTGACGTCACACACACACACCACAAACCGTTGCCATGCATGCTAACAACTGCGATTTGCACATGCATCTAATTGGATTCTCTCTTAAATGACACTGGAGCCAGTTTATTTCTTATAGCCCTGAAATCACCTTTCCTAACGAATCAATATGTTCATTATGGGCTGCCTATATACTGTAAGCTGAGTCCAACCAATATTTTCCTTGTCATGCAGGCCAAAGTGTGCCTTTGTACAAGGCTGTTAATAAAGTATTCAATCAATCAATCACTGTACAGTGACACAAATATCCCAACTAATATTTTTTTCTTTTTACTCGCACTTCAAATTGGAACCCATGGTGTCCCCTGATGGCTCTCACTTTCAAAACCTGCACCGTGGAGAAGAGGCAACACACACATAGTAAATTATTCTTTCCAATCCATAAAGACATTACTCCACGCACACGCACACGCACACACACACACACACACACACACACACACACACACACACACACACACACGCACACACGTTCATGGATAAGAGAACAGACGCACCCGCACACAACCTCTCTGGGAAACAGGCTCATCCACACCACAGGCTGAGGAGGGTCATGTTTAATTGCTTGTTAACACATGTTTTACTGCAACATGGCAGAGCACCAGCAGCAGCTTCCTGCCAAGCAGAGGAGTCCATCCCCCAGCTACACTGTCAGCACTGGGCTCCACTACTATCGTCACTGTCCAAAACCGCTACTTTTCAGGAAAACCGACGTTCCAAATGGATCCAAAGTTGTTATATTTAGTCACAAGCTCTTGTTGCAACTTTTCATTGGTTAAATAAATACATACTGTATGACACCCACAGACAGATTTAACCACTTCCAACCCACGGCGTCCCTATTTTGGACAAGTCATTATAGGCAAAGATTTATATATTTTTTAAACAACCGTGAAAATTATCGATACCACTGTTTTTGAAAAAGTCACACTAATAAAGCATTATCGAATTTAAATGAAATTGAGACAGAGACAGTGAGAGAAGGTACAACCTTTAGCTATCGATGGAAAGTGACTACGTGTGCAGTTTGTGAAAGAAGCCCCATGAATCAAAATGCAGAGTTCAGTTGAATCAGTTTGTGAACGTTGTGACCTTCCCCGGATCATAACACACCGGTGTGAAAGGTTTCAGCCCAATCCACCCTGGGATGTGGGTGTGACTAACAGACAGACAGACAGACAATTTCAACTTTATTACCGACCGACCGACCGACCGATAAGACAGATAGATAGATAAGAGATAGAGATTCTCATTCTATACTCCACCAAAATGTGGAATAGCCTGACAGCATCCATTAAATGATGAGTAACACTGGTTTCTTTCTAAATTGGTGATCAGGAGGCCACAAGGGGAGGTACATGTAATTTTCCCATCTCTTTTGTAGTGTCAACAGGCAGCAAAAGACAGCTGCCTTGTTGTAGAGCCTAATGGCTTCTGGCACAAAGGACTGTCCAAATCTCATTCTTTTGTGAGAACATACAAACAGACACACCTGTTCTACACAGCTCAGCCTTCGGCCATTCAGCTACAAAAACAGAACAGAATTATCTTTTTTGGAGAGATGTTTACAAAAGGGCAAGGGCACCGTTAGCTTACGGCCGGCTTAGAGAGTGAGTCTCTCATCCATTATTTTGTCCGAGCCTCCAGCACTGAAGTCTGGGGTATACAGTTAAACTAGACCCACCAGCAAGAAATGTATTGTTCCGTTGTGGAAGAGGAGAGCCTACATTGTTGTGGGCCAGGCAGAGGAACTCTAAACAATTGCACCAAGAATATGATGCAACCTCACCTAGCAACACTCTGTGGTGCTGTATTGAGAGAGATAGAGAGTGTGCAGGAATGCAGGAGCTGGGAGAGAGATGGAGCGAAAGAGAAAGGGGGCGACAGACAGACGGACAGACAGACAGACAGACATTGAGAGATAAAGAGAGCATAATACTGTAGTGTAGATGTACTGTACAGAGATAAATACGGTGTGCTGTTGTGTGTTCCCAGTTTGTACAGATGCACAATTTACTACTTGAACCCTAGTGGCCCTTTTCTGGGTAGGCGAAAACAGACGATATACAGGGTTTTTAAGTGGTTAACTCTAGAATGGAAACCTGCAGTGTGTGTGTGTGTGTGTGTGCATTGTGCACGCACAACGTGCAAGTGGCCTGGACAAAAATCTGAAAGCTTCTCATAGTATTTGTATGTCCTTGCCTTTCTAGTGATTTGGCGTAAATGTGTGGAGCATGGTTTGTGTGCGTGTGTGAATGGGTGTGCACGGCACGCACGAGCACGCACACTTATACACTTCTGTCAACGGTGTTAGGCTTTTTCAGGACTGGTATTATTTTCAAGTGATTAGATGGGATTTGTGTATGACGTCGTCCAACTATCTGCATTGGTTGCTGTGGTTATGAGGCTTGAGTAATGCTAAGACCTGTGGCCGATTCCACAACATGCCTTCTAAATCAGTAGTTCTCAAACTTTTTCATGCCAAGGACTCCCCAAAATGATATGTATTTGGCCGCGGGACCCCCCCCATCTGAAAATATTTTGTGCCAGGGACCCCCAGAAGAGAACATTTATGTTTTAAAAAACACTTTTTGCACGCTGCGAGCTTGTACATCTGTTATTTTTTAGAACCACTGTTCTAAACCAATGTTTTGAATCCTAAGAGTTTTTTGAAAAACTGGGTTAAAAGCCTGGGGAGGATGCACCTATATACATATTACCACTTTCCTCCCCACTAAAATATAGTTCCTCAAATCAGCTCAGCACGTAAACTGTCACACACTACACACACACACACACACACACACACACACACACACACACACACACACACACACACACACACACACACACACACACACACACACACACACACACACACACACACACACACACACACACACACACACACACACACACACACACACACACACACACACACACTCTTTAAAATAGGGATGTTTTCCTGCACAGAGGAGGTGGCGGGGGTGTGTTCTACACATCTGATAGCGCCGTGTTCCTTCGCTTCCGTCTCGGCTGGAAGACACAGTGAGTGTTATTAAAAACTACAGTCTCATATCTGGGCTGTCAGTCACGGGGGAGATTAGAGACGGAATCCTATTTCCTGAGTATCACAGGTCTGTGTGAATTCATATCGTCTCGCTGGGCTCCAGGCGCTGGGCTAACGCTAAGGTTGAGGTTGATGCCATGCAGCCGACAAAGATTGAAGCCCCTCTTTGGTTTGTTGCTTTTGGCTCTTTTTCATTTCCACAATGAAGGGTAAACCCAGAACCTTTCATAACCTGAAACTCTCCAGAACCCATGAAGTTCTGTGATGTTTTTTTGTTTTGTTTACGTTTCTATTATAACCAGAACCACCCCACCCTGAAGGGGAAGGTATGCCATAAAAAAAGTATTTAAAAAAAAAGGTAAAATAGCTGATCTACAAGCTCACAACGTGACAAGCGCGCTTGTAGATCTAGCGATTGTTGGTACTTTAGATTTTTTTTGTTGTAAAGTATTATGTTCTGGGAGGGTTAGTGCTACCTCCCGACCAGGGCCCAAATGAGGTTCTGAGAACCTTATCTGAAACTGAGCAGTAGCGTATGGAAACAAATCCAGATACTTGGTAAACTAACACTTGGTCTGCTCTGTCCCCCCTCTACTCCGAATCTCTTCACCGATCTATTTGAATCACACATTGAGGGGCCTGTAAACAACGCAGAGCCACAACGATTTCACTTCCACCCACAGGGCCACAAAGGCTACAAACGTCAGTGTTTGTTATAGAAACATGCCCCCCCCCCCCACCAAATAAGGTACAAAAAGAGATATATCATGAACGCAACATCCGATCATACCCAAAATGGAATCGCATGTTGAGGGACCTCTATAGAGCGCACCTCCAAAACTACTTTCACTTGTACCCAAACCTTTCTGTTTGCCACTTGATTGAGTTACTTTTTCTTTTCCTCTTTTCATTTCTTTTCTGTAACTGTAGCTGTTAATTTTTACTTCTTTTGTTTTATGCATCCTAATCTCTAATGTCATTTTATATGTGCGTTTCCTTTGCTTGATGTTCTGTGTAAAGCACATAGCATTGCCTTGTTGTTGAAATGTGCTATACAAATAAAACTGCCTTGCCTTGCCTTGCCCACAAACGAGAACAGTTGCACTGGCTGCACCACACCACTGACACAGCCCTGGGTAGGCAACCCATTCTGGCAGAGATCTGCGCTCCGAGGAGCACACTTTCCCACGTACTGCAGCTGGAACTGTGTTCACAACAGGTCAGTCTATCCCCCTCTCCTATGGAGAGATAAGAGACCATTCCTTTATGTCTGATAGGCCCTATCTATCTAATCCAGCCTACCCAAGGGGCCAGACAGCAGATATTAAATTCACACTTTCATTCTCGGTAAGCAGAGTACATTGCCACGGCAACTGGCTTGTCATCATCCCTGGTGCCAGGTGTTCTATTGGAAATGGAGGGAGATGGAGAGGTGGAGTAGACATGGAGAGGTGTGGGGGCAGTGTAGAAGTATATTGACGCTGTTGGGTGGAAACCAGTCCAAAACTGTTACGTTTCGGGATTCAAAAACAGTGAAAGTAGCAGATCTACAAGCTCAAAACACGGTGTGAATTGTGGATGCGCTACTTTTGATGCGTTTCGTGTGATGCACTGATTGGAAAATCAGCTCAAACCACATTAGGCCTTCACTGGCCTCCACAGTCCTGCGGCCAAGCGTTAATGATCAAGTCAATTAACCCATTAAGGCCTGAGGTTCCGATTCTACAAAATGTCTTCTAAATACTAACAGTTTTCTGAAAACAGTTTTTTTTGCTATAAAAGTGGCTCTCAAACTTTTTCATGTCAAGGACCACCCAAAATTATATGTTTTTGGCCGCTGACCCCATCTCAAAATATTTTGTTCCATGGATCTACCCCCCGCCCCCGCAGAAGCAAAGATTTGAGTAAAAAATGTTCACTTTAGGCACCCTAGGCTGGCAACAGCCTGACAGCGTGTGGCGGGTTCGAATCCCGATCCCGACTACCTTTGCTGCGTGTCACTCCCCACTTCCTGTCAGTCTTATCATTAAAGGCATAAAAGCCCAAAAACTAATCTTTAAAAAAAACGTTAAAAATATATATATTCAAAGATTTGCAAAAATGTTCAAGATTTTTCAAAAATAGCTGATCTACAAGCTCATAGTGCGGCACTCGGTGCCGCACTATGAGCTTGTACATCTGCTATTTTTGAATAGCCAAAGTATAAAACAATGGTTGAAGTGGTTACACAGATGCGTCCCTGGTTTAAATGGGTTAAGTGTTCATAGAGCCTCTGTCTGTGTGTGTACTACACAAGTGCATGCAAGCATGTGCGTTTACTAGAGCTCGTGCGCAATGTGCGAACACAATGCATAACCGCTCATGTGTGAATGTGCATGTGTCTGTATTGCCTGTGCGTGCACGCATGTCTGTGAATGGATTTTGAAAGTCTCTTGATTAGCATCCAGCAGCCTGGTCCCTCTGTGTTCGTCCAAAAGTCATCAATGATATTGATGACTCTGAACAGAAGACTTAAATAATAATCATTGTATATTCTACAGCACGCATTGACAACTATATCCTTTTTGTGAATTAATAACTGCAGAGTAATCATCCCTCCAGGGAATGGGATAAGCTTCCCGCTACTAACTAGCCAATTACAATACTCCTGTCCCCCTGGCTTATGGGATATACCGGTACTAGCCAATCACAGGCATGCACATTCAACACCAGCCAAGGCTTGAGGCATTGTAGTTCATAAATTATGCATTTTATAGAAAAGAAAATTCAGCATATCTCTTACCCTCGCAGCCCACAGGTTGAGAGACACTTTTAGATGCCACTCAACAAAATCCCAAAGGGAAAGAAAGAGAGGGAAAGGAAATGAAACTTTCACCTAGCAGAAGGCTTGCTCAGATGGCTTTTTCATGAGTGGTCGGTGGTGGGGAGCTGTTAAGGGATAACCACTTAAACCCTTTATACTTTGTTGACCGGAGTCACCCAGTCCAGAATAGGGACACTAGGGTTCAAGTGCTTAGGCGTCTTGCTCAGGGACACTAAAGTACAGTAGATGGGTGAGTGGAGGGTTGAACCGGTGACCTATTGAGTGGAGGGTTGAACCGGTGACCTTCTGATAACCAGACAGCCTCTCTCCACCCACTCAGCTGCGGCCGCCACAGAGAAGCACAACTACTGCTGGCTGCCGGCTAAGAGACGGCTCAGTTTACTGTGAAAAGGAAACACAAGAAAGCAGGCAACACTGCAGCGCACGCCACCAATAATGCACTGTCCCTCCCACTAACTCACAACATGTCGCGTTGTGACGTGTTGTGAGCTTGTAGATTGGCAAATTTTTGGCCAATGTTACGCCTAGAACAGTGGTTAAGGACCCCCAAATTGTATTTGGCCGCGGACCCCCATCTGAAAATGTTTTGTGCCAGATACTACCAGGAGAGAAGATTTATGTTAAAAAATTATCGACATTTACATTTTTCGTTTTTGTTTTAAGTAAAAAATAGCAGGTGCACATGCACGCTGCGAGCTTGTGCATCTGCTATTTTTGAATATCCAATGGATAATGTGGTTAAAATTATTGTGATGCTACATTAACTACTTTAGCTGGGGACTCCCTGCAATCCCCCCCCCCCCACAAACCTAGAATATGGATGCTGGGGTTCAACACAAAAAATATACATTTTATAAAAATAATCTGTTAAGCAGATTAATTCAATCAACTGTTGCAGCGGCACATGCTGGCGACAAACAGACGTGTTTTGTCTGTGCTCCTTTCAAAGTGGGGGAAGCAGATCAAACATGCACGGCTGAATAACGTGCACGTATCACATACACACACAACACAGAAAAAAGAGGATAAGCATATGAGACAATCGAAACCAGGCGTTCCAATTTTAGCGCATCCTGTAGTAATAATTACACAACTGCGGGCCAATAAGAAAAAGCTGTGCTAGATGAAACATTGATTCTTTTTTCAGACGGAATGCGTGATCAAAACCAGCCAGCTGTTTAATAAAACAGCACTGTTAATTAGCATTAAAACCTCTGTGGGTACTATAGAGCATGGGTCTTCAACGGGGGGTCCAGTACCCCTATGGGGATCCTCAGAGTTACTGCTCCAGCTAGAGAAATCCAACTGATGCGACGGTTGCTTCTCCCCCACTTTGCCCTTCGCGTCTTGATAGCCAATCAGCGTTGATATTGTTCTGTACTCTGTAGGATATGTTTGGTTTGATAATGGCTCTGGTTTGATTCATCCGGGAACCAGCAACACAAGCCCTTGCAGACACACAGGAACCGATTTTGCTGCTCATTAACTAATTATTGTATTTCTAGTTGTACATTTGTATTGTATTGTGTCTCTAATGGGGATCCTTTAATAAACATAAACATAAACATTAACGATATAAACTAATATAGCAGGAATTATGTTCAACAGTAGGTCATGATGAGTCGGTGGCTCTTAAAAGAGACGTATTGGGTGTTTTGGTAAACCAGAGAGGGTACAAAATGGAACCAAATGGGTCCATTTGGTTACACTATCAGAGTTAAGTTAACACAATAAATTAACGCTGGGGGAGTCCCTGTGTACATTTTATATTTGTTGTAATGTATGTGCCTGCCAAAACAATCCCCATAATTGGTCAAATGTAGTCATCAAACTGTGTTCTATTTACTTCTGAGTCCCGAGGTGAAGTCTAGCCGGAGGTCCTGGCTGTAGGCCAGTGGTTCCCAAACTGGGGGGTCCCCAAATTATTTTAGGGGTTCCGCAGAGGGTTCCCCTTAATGTGCAACATTGTTTTCTCACTCAACAGTAAACAAGCCAACATACAGTATAAGTGTATACAGGGTACATTTCTAAAGTGACAATTTAATGACTTTTAAGACCTTTTTAAAACCAAATTGGCCAAATTCTCAAATATCACTTAAGAAAGAGGCAAACATTGTGAAATTATTAGCCAATCTACAAGCTCACAACGCCTCGCACTGCGAGGCGTTGTGAGCTTGTAGATCGGCTATCTTCACAATATTTATCTGTGGAACCGAGTCAATAATGCCTTCAATTCCAAGTGCTTGTCAGGGTGGGGGGTCCCCAGTTGAAATATGAATATTTTGCGGGGTCGCGGACTGAAAAGTTTGGGAACCCTTGCTGTAGGCTACAGCTGCCGGCTGGGAAGGAGGATAAACACACGCCCGCCTTGATTGTAAACGATGATACGATCGATATCTATTTTAGTCATGAAATAGAGCACAGTTGCTCCATCTTTCTTATTTTCACATGTACTACTGCTAGATTAAACATTCGGTTCAAATTCGGTACCAAGTGTTTCCATGTGTACGTGTAGTGATACACGTGATGACAGCATGAAGAGGAAATTAGTTGAAACAAGCAAACGAACACATTTGTCCCATAGCAGCACGCAGCGACCAACGTGAAGCGATTCAAGCGACTTGAAAGATATTTCTTAGATACCTAGATACCTTTCGGGAACGCAGCTTCAGAGTACGCACACTCTCCTTGAAATGAAAGCGTTTTAGAACCGCCCGTCTGTTGAGACAACTGATTCCAAAGTAGATTCAAAGAGGAAGGCAGAGTTGGATCTGAAAGTGTGGAAGAATTAAAGAGCTAATCTCCGAGTGAGCGAGCGAGCGTGCGTGCGTGGCACTGCGTGCGTGCGTGCGTGTATGTATGTTTGTAGTGTGTGTTTGTGTGTGTTCAGTAAGCGCGAGTGACAGTGTTTAGCCAACACTTCCTGTGACCTCCTCTGATTGAACTTCCTGTTTTGTGTATTTATAGCTGATTGAACTTCCTGTTTTGTGTATTTATAGCTGATTGAACTTCCTGTTTTGTGTATGTATAGCTGATTGAACTTCCTGTTTTGTGTATTTATAGCTGATTGAACTTCCTGTTTTGTGTATGTATAGCTGATTGAACTTCCTGTTTTGTGTATTTATAGCTGATTGGAGCAGTATGGCTGAGTGACATATAGATATGGAACCCCCTCGAGAAACCCTGAGGGTCCCAGGACCCCACTTTGAGAACCACTGTTATACAGTATATCGTCTCTGTCGAGCAGAAACCTCAAAACTGTTACTTTTCAGGATTCAAAAACAGCTAAAGTAGCAGATCTGCTACTTTTGATGCTTTCGTGTGATGCTGTTGTATGATTAAGTAGGGTTTTTAATTTTAGAAAAAAAACACAAAAAGTTGAAATACGGAGATGGAGGAGGTTTGCACAGCGACGATATATATATGATGGCAAATGGACCAACAGCTGACTGAAAGCACAGAATGAGCACCGCTTGACGATTGGAAATATTCAGTACAGCCCGGTCTATTTAAAACAGATCCCTACAGCGTCTCTCCTTTTCAGCGTATATATATGAACTAGTCAAACAGCATTGCATTATTATCAGCTGTCACCCTCCATGCAGAGAAAAGGGGGCAAATCTCAAACAATGGCCGCCCGACGTTACGTAAAGCGGCAGGCTCTGCGGCACCGCCCACACCAAGCAGCACAGCAGCGATGGATCGGGTTAAAAATAGGCCCACTTCCACCAGGCTGCCTACGCAGGTGAAGGACACCTACACACACTCACACGCACACACACACACACTCACACGCACACAGCCGTGCAGGACGGAGACGGGAGGCTGTGCAAATGCCCACGCTCGCGTGGAGGAAAGGGTTTCGAGTTTGAGATGCTGTGGGGAAGAGGCTGGGGGGAGAGACAAATAAAGAGAAATAGAATAAAGGAGAGACAGATAGACGGAGAAAAAGCTCAGGAAAAAACTAAAAGGATGGAGGCCACGAGAAGGAGAAAATAAGAAATAACTTTTAACCCCTTGAGACCTGAAGAAGCATCTGTGTCATTTTTAGATTTGAGCTAAAAAGCATTATTTCATACTTTGGCTATTCAAAAATAGCAGATCTAAAAGCTCATAGCGCGGCACCGAGTGCCGCGCTACGAGCTTGTAGATCTGCTATTTTTGAGAAATCGTGAAAATATGTGCAAATCTTTGAATATATATATATTTCTAAAGACAACATTTTTAACTAAAATCTTTGCTTCTGGGGGTCCCTGGAACAACATATTTTGAGATGGGGGTCTGCGGCCAAAATACATAATTTTGGGTGTCCTTGACAAGAAAAAGATTGAGCACCACTGATATAGAAACATACGTTTTTCAGAAAACTGTTGGGATTTAGGAGACATGTAGAATCGGCTTCAGGTCTTACAGTTTTTCACAATTGTTAACACACGTTTTTCAAAACAATAACGGCTTTCTCAAAACTGCACACACAAAACTGAAAACCTCACACACAAAATGCTAAACCCCACACTGCCTTTGCAAGATGACTCTTTGCCATCAAATCTTTTAACTGTTCACAAAATGGAACTCGTGTTTTCATTGGTACACACAGCCATATTTTCAAATGACACACACATACCATTCATTACAGTACACACAATAAGCATGTGCTGCACACTACCAAACATTTACAACACAAAGCAGGGCAAAATTGAAAACACAATCATATAAATGGAACACACCATATGAATGACAATGACTCTGGAGAATGAGCCATTTCTCCTTTTGTAAAATGACTCAGTGTAGGCCTACTTTTTTCAAACATAAAACAAAACAAATATGCAGCCAAAAATGTTTTATTTCTCTACATGATTTAGGCATCATGCCTCCGGGTCATGTCTGGCCAGAGGGCTTCATCCACATCATAGGCAATGTTCTCCCTGTCCAAGCAGCGTTGGAAGAAACGCCTCGAGTGGCGCATGAAGCCCTGACAGACCTCAACAGTGACTAGGGCTGCAATCGATTTTTACGATTTTTGTATAATGACATTTTTCGATTTTGAATTGGAAAAATAAATATTTTACTAATCGAGAATCGTTTGTTTTGAAAAAATCGGAAAATAATCAGAATCGTTACCCCAAGAATCGGAATTGAATCGAATCGTGAGATAGCAGAAGATTCACACCCTAACAGTGACGTCGCCACAAGCCTCCTACATGGCCTGGAGCAGTGGGACCCGGCTCTGTGGGTTCCGTTCATTTACCTTCCACCTCCAAGCTCAAAAGAACTCTTCAATGGTATTCAGGAAAGGAGAATAAGGTCGAAGGTAGAGAACGAAAAAATGTGGGTGGTCCTGGAACCACTCACGCACTGGAGCAGCCCGGTGGTGCAAATTGCTCACCAGACCTGAATGTTTAGAGATTTGACTATTTAGGTGTTATAGATTGATGCTTTGAGATTTTGCGTGAGAAGTGTGTGCAACAACTGAACATTGTGTGTAGTGTTTGGACAACAAGGTGTGTTGTAGATTGTTGCTTTGAGATTTTACGTGAGAAGAGTGTGCAACAACTGAACATTGTGTGTAGTGTTTGGACAACAAGGTGATAACGTAATGATAGTGATGAGTGTAAAGAAGGAAAGTCAGAGTCTAATGCAGATAAGGGAGTGTGAAGTAGTGCCAAATTGGGTCGAGCGATTAGTACATGAAGTTAAGGTTGTGAAAATTGTGCCGAATTTTCGCTTTTTGTGTGTTAACAATTGTGAAAAACTGTAATGGGTTAACAGCGATGTATACTCGTGCACCAAAAATAGCCGATCTACAGTACATGCGCTGTGCCACGCGTTGTGAGCTTGTAGATGGGCTATTTTCGCTATTCGCCACGCAGTCTTTGCTGTACTTTCTCTCTACACCCCTAAGTTCCATCTCTGTGTTTTTCAGTACCCCCCCCCCCCCTCCTCCTCTTGGCTGTGTGGTTCCCTCTACCACCCAACTCTTATTTACTGGCATCCTGCGATTTATTTACTCCAATAAGAACTCTCTCTCTCCACTCTCTCCTTCTCTCTCGACGACGTGTCTTTGTTCTCGTCTCTTAATGTGAGCCATCTCAGATGCAAGGATGAGTTACTCGTTGCCGTGGCAACTACACAATGGACCTTATGAATCTAATAAGTAGAAAGCAGGCAGAGGAGAGGAGAGGGGGGCGGGGGGGGGGGGGGGACTGCGGAGGGGAAGAAAAATGGGCTGGGGAGGGAGGGGGGGGGGGAGGATGCCATTCTATTCTTGTTGTTGGACCTGCTGGCTGTTTGCTGGATGGAGAGGGGGGGAGAGACAGAGAGAGTGAGGGGGGGTGGGGGGGGGGGGGGTGTGGAGAGGGGGGTAGACAGTCATCTCTCAGGTGAGAACATCTGTTTGCGATAGTGTTGAACCTTGACAAACAATATCTTTGTTCATGTGTTCTACCAATTTATATTTATGCCAATTCCCCCCCAATGTATATATTGATGTGAGCTCGTATAGATTTGCTATTTTCACAATATTGTTCTGAGCTTTTCGAGTCCTGCCCCTATCTACCTCATAATACAATACAATACAATACAATACAATACAATACAATACACACACACACACACACACACACACACACACACACACACACACACACACACACACACACACACACACACACGCGCACGTGCACACGCACACGCACACACACACAATGTTGTTGCATGTATACAAACAAATCATTTGTACTCTCAAGTACATTTGCACAAGACGTAACAATAACAAACCTTGAACCTTGTAACATCCATCCCTTCCTTCCTTCCCTGTCTCCTTCCCCCATCTCCTCTCTTGAAGCTTACTTGATGGAAGCTATAGAGCAAAGCTCAGTGACTGTTACACAACCACGTCACAACCATTGCCAAGGCTGACACTTCGTCATGACAACGGGGACCTCATCAATATGACACATGGTGTGTCTGTCTAGGTCATTGGTTCTCCCCCTGGGGTCCTTGGGGAAGGGGGGGTTTGACACTAGTGTCAGAATCATTTTAACCATACTTTATACTTCGGCTATTCAAAAATATCACATATACATCTGCTATTTCTGTTTTTGTTTTTTTTTATCGTGAAAATGATAGATTTTTTTTTTTAAACACAAATCTTCTCTTCTGGGGGGGGTAGATGTCATCGACCACAGAGTCACCTAAGACAGGTGACAGGTGTTGTCACAGCCTGTCACACATAATCTATTCATTTCCAAGACCTCATCCTCCCAACAAAAAAAAATATCCTCACTCTGAGAGAAAGGTGGGGAGAGAGATGGAGAGATGGAGAGGGAGAGAGAGAGAGAGAAAGAAAGAAAGAAAGAAAGAAAGAAAGAAAGAAAGAAAGAAAGAAAGAAAGAAAGAAAGAAAGAAAGAAAGAGGGAGAGATGGAGAGAGAGAGAGGGAGGGAGAGATGGAGAGATGGGGAGAGAGGGAGAGATGAGAGAGAGGGAGGGAGAGAGAGGGAGAGAGATGGGGAAGAGAAAGAGAGATGAGAGAGAGAGGGAGAGAGGGAGATATGGGGAGAGAGAGAGGGAGAAAGAGATGGGGGAGCTATGGAGATATGGGGAGAGAGGGAGATGGAGAGATGGAGAGATAGGGAGAGATGGAGAGAGAGGGATAGATGGGGAAGAGAGGGGAAAATGGAAAGATATGGGGAGATAGTGGGAGAGATGGAGAGAGAGAGAGATTTCTGGTCCAGTAAAGTGTTGGACAAGAGGTATTCCATGAGCACAGATTGTACACTAAAAAGCAATGTACCACTATAACACATTAGCCTTAAGCACTTAAACCCTATGTACTTCGTTGAGCAGGATCCCCAGGGGTCTGTACCCTCCCTACACCAAATCTCCTCGCTGAAAATAGCCTACACACACACACACACACACACACACACACACACACACACACACACACACACACACACACACACACACACACACACACACTATCTTTCTCTCTTAGAATTACAGTGCTAAAGAAAACATGTGCTACAAATAATCTAGAACCAGCTGGTGTCACCAGCTGTGACACCCCAAAAAATTGTTCTGATGAGGTACTGTACTGGTCAAATAGTTGAAGACCCTTTTTTAATCGGCACTATGGTTACTGAGTTCATGTCCACTGGAAGACTTGTTTGCATGTTGTAACAATGACAATGGCATCAGCTAGCCAGCAACCGCTGACCCCCTAGTTCTGGTACCGTTGCTCGAACCACACCCTTCTTCCTTTATTAGAATGTGAACTAAACACCTGTACAGTGTAAACTTTGTGACTGCATCTTGCACGGTTGTGATGCTATCGCGTCGACAGAATAAGTCCTCAGGAATATAAACACCACACAACGACAGCAGCCAGGCTGTCATGGCTGGTGATAACAACAACACAACAGATGTGCGTTTTGTGTTTACCTGTTAGCTGACAGTCGTCGTTGGATCCGGCAGAGTCTTCCTGGTTGGGGCTGAGTGGCGGGCTGGCGGGGGGGCTAGTGCTGAAGCTGGCGTAGCCCAGGGACGAGCTGACCTCGCTGGGCTCACAGCTGTGGTTCACCGGCCGCTGGACGTCCAGGGACGAGGACAGAGATGTGCGCTGCTTGGGCTGGGACAGGAACGAGAGGAGGGGGGGCGTGTTATTGTTGGGGGCTTGGACATTACAGTACTGCATTCATAAGATAAGACGGGGTCACGGGGGCAACCGATAGACATGCGCATAGTTGAGCTGCGTTTGGTGTTTTCGGCACACTATGATATATCGTCACTGTCGGGCAAAAAAACTCTTATGTCCAAAACTGATGCTTTTCAGGATTCAAATAAAAAAATAGCAAAAGTAGCAGATCTACAAGCTCAATGTGTTACTTTTGATGCGTTTGTGTGACGCTGTAGTATGATCAAATTCACGAAAAAACACACAAAATTAGAATATGGAGATAAGAGGTTTCTGCCCGACGACAACGACAGTATATAAGTTCCTATATATAGGGTACCACTATGAAAACTAATTTTCAGGGTTTTAACGAAAATAATTTGTTTTATATTATGACCACCCATAATTTAGGGCCCAGTGTTAGCTTGTTAAACCACTGTGTACGCAACCAAGAAACATCTGGTTTTACACTGACGTGTGTGTGTGTGTGTGTGTGTGTGTGTGTGTGTGTGTGTGTGTGTGTGTGTGTGTGTGTATGCTTCCTCTGTAACGTGTCTTAGATAAGGATTCTCATCACTTCCTCTTACATCACAGACATGTCCAGGTGGTATTCGTGCTAATTAACGAGTGTGTTGTGAAACATCAGAGAAGCCCGAAACAGACACGCACACCCACACACAAATGCACACCCACACGCACACACACACACCCACACCCACACACACACACACGTTGCAAACAAACACAAATATGGCTGCGTGGTTTAGATGATGCATACTTTGGAGAGGCAGGCAGGAAGACAGGCAGGAAGAGCGAAAGACAAGAGAGAGAGAGAGAGAGAGAGAGAGAGAGAGAGAGAGAGAGAGAGAGAGAGAGAGAGAGAGAGAGAGAGACAGAGACAGAGACAGAGAGAGAGAGAGAGAGTGTGTGAAAGAGTGAGATCACATACTGTAGATTACATAATGTTACATAATAATACATTAATGTATCTTGACATTAAGGACACAACAGCCTGCTGACAGTCTAAACGTCTGCTTCTGACGCTATATGGAACCTCTGGCTGTGTGTGTGTGTGTGTGTGTGTGTGTGTGTGTGTGTGTGTGTGTGTGTGTGTGTGTGTGTGTGTGTGTGTGTGTGTGTGTGTGTGTGTGTGTGTGTAATGTGATGTCAAGGCATGACAGCTTCCTGAGCAGAAAAAAAGCAGCGCTGCTCATGACAGGTTGACAGGTCAACCTTCACATGACCTTCATTAAGTCAGAACTAACACAATGTACTTGTGAAGTCTGTGTCTCTGAAGCAACACACACAACACACAACAACACACACAACAATGAACTCAGAGGAGAGGAGAAGAGAGGAGAGGAGAGGAGAGGAGAGGAGGTTGACCATGCTTTCAACATAGTCAACCATGATCGCCGTCGTCATGTTTTAGGCAGTGGTGGAAAGTAACTAAGTACATGTACTCAAGTACTGTACTTAAGTAACAGTTTTGAGGTATATTTACTTTACTGGAATATTTAAAATGTTCAATACTTTTACTTCTACTCCAATACACTCGGAGGCAAATAATGTACTTTTACTCCATTACAATTATTTGACCATTTTAGTATAGTTACTTTGTAGTTATAGATTATTATTACAAATCATACATTAACCACTTCAGCCCTATTTAAATGTAGGCTATTTGAAAATAGCTTATCTATAAGCATCTTGTGAGCTTGTAGATCAGCTATTTTCTAAACATTTTTATAAATGTGAAAACTTGTGGAATGGGGCATTCTGCCTAACAAGTACTTTTACTTTTGGTACTTAAAGTACATTTTGATGCGAATACTCAAGTACATTTTTAATTCCGGATTTCCACTTGTAACAGAGTATTTCTACATTGCAGTATTGATACTTTTACTTAAGTAAAAAAATGTAAGTACTTTTCCCACCACTGGTTGAAGGCCATCGGGCTTGACAAGAAAAGCACTCGACTTCATCAGTCTAGTACCTGATAGAGACCAGTTACAGGCTTACAGCTGATGAATACTTGCTTGTGCATGGCGTCACGCACCAAAAATAGCCAGAGCTTGCACCAGATTCTTAGCCAGGAAGGCAAATATAATGGATGCAGATAAAAATGCTGGCTCCTCAATGCGCAAAGCCACGTAGATAATGCCTCTTCAGCATTGTGCTATACATAAATTACTGAAAAAACTAATTACAAGAGGCCCAACATAAATTAATCAGTGTTGTTGAGATTGGATGTTTTTGTTGTTGTTGTTTTTTTTACATCATTTTTATCCCACGATTTTGTAACCCATTTTTTTTCACCCAGTGCCAATTGCCTAAGCTGTAATCCTGGGCGCTACTCTCCCTCTGCCAACCTAGGGGGAGAGCAGAACTGAGCTCATGCCTCCTTCAATGCATGAAGAGCTAGCAAGCCGCTTCTAACAGGGGGGAGTTTCCCCGCTAGGACATAGCGTGTGGAAGGAACACGTTACCTTTCCCCTCCATCAGGCGCCCCAGCTGACCAGAGGGAGGCAGTATAGAGAGCAGGACTACTGCATGATTTTTAGGGGACACGGGGAGAACATGCAAACTCCACACAGAAAGGCCCTTTCGCCAACCCCACCTAGGGTATGGGCACTGATGACGCGGAGGAGAGGACACGCCCCCAGCGCCCACTGCGTCTCCGGCAGGAATCGAGCCCAGGACCTTCTAGCTGTGAGGTGACAACGTAAATTGTGCATGGTTCACAGAATTAATCACAACTATGCTACTAAATACTTGGGGAAGTATCTTCCATTTGTAGATGACCACACCCATAACACCAGGGGAAGTATAGTCAATATAGGGATTAAGCGATTAAGAAATAAAACTGGTAAATGTGCATCTGCCTAACAAGACACCTCGGAATGAATGGGGTATAATTTAGGCTTCACACTTAAGCTACCAAATACCAAAGGCAATTGGGGAAGAGCAGAGAAACATGATCGAGACTCTGAGATATTTCAAGGGCCAATGGATGAAAGCAGAGGGAACCATAATGACTGAAGGGTAATGTAAGGCTAAATAGATACAGTAAAAAAGAAATGCATACAGACAGTCAGACAGACTGTCAGACAGACAGACAGACCATTCTCTCAACTTTAAGCAGTTCAAAGTTTTTTTGGTCCCCACAAACATATACTGTATATTATACAGTAGGTTCAAGATTAAAACTCTCTCTCTCTCTCTCTCTCTCTCAAATATTTTTCTGAAACTTAATGAGCGACAAACAGGAAGCGAGAAATAAATGAGACGAAACGACTGTGACGTGACAATGGATTTGTGTGTGTGTGTGTGTGTGAGTGTGTGTGTGTGCCTCAGATGAAGTCGTACTTTACAAGCAATCCATCCTTAATTAGTGTAATAGAATCGGTCAACTTATGTTCTCTCTCTCCCTCCCTCTCTCCTATTCTCTTTCACAATGCGTCCCTCCATGACACTCCATAAGACATAGTCTCTCAGGCCTCATTAGGAGCTGCTCATGCAGACATCGCACACACACACCGCATACACACACACGCGCGCGCACGCACACACACACACACACACACACACACACGTTTGTATAACTACTTTAACTATAAAGCAACCATTTCTCTTTTGAAGACCAGGAAAATTGTCCTCACAACATTTCTCAAATTCTGCTATATTAAATAAATTATACTCTATCCAAGTCTGGTAATACAAGTACACACAGACACACACAGACACACACAGCTCTGGTTGAGGCTTAGCGTTGACAATGCAAGCAGGCAGCAGGCTAATGAACATGTCATGCCTGATCAGACGACAATTAATTAACACACACACACGCACGCACACACTCTTACAGACGCACATACACGCACGCACGCACGCACAGCAGCAGGCGTGTATAAACACACACAAACACACACCCCTAAACACCCACACACACACATAGCACCAGCCCTATAATTATTACTACCCATAAATTAACACAGCGCTAGTGTAGTACATGGTATTAAAAGAACATATACGCGTGTGAATGCAACACACACACACACACGCGCACACACGCACACGCACACGCACACACACACACACACACACACACACACACACACACACACACACACGCCTGTCTGAACTACAGTAGAGGCCTCTCTCGCTCATTCCCACTGGCAAATCGTCACTGTCGGGTGGAAACCTCCTATGTACCAAAAAATGTTTTCCTTTTTATTATTATTTAAACTAAAAGTAGAATAGTGAAAATAGCTGATCTACACGCTCACAACGTGTCACATCATGAGTTTGTGACGCATTGTGAGCTTGTAAACCTGCTATTTTCACTGCTTTAGTGCGATACTCTTGTATGATGAAGAAGGATATCTGACCAAAAAAAAAACCCATTAAAAGTTAGAATATGGAGATACAAGGTTTCTGCCCGACAGCAACGAAAATGCATCCCTGAGGGGAATACATGATTTTACACTTAATTAATATGTGTGACTAATTACGTGTTGTCCAATAAACGTAACGCTCATTTGCTTAAACGTGATTTCACACCTGAGTCGGGGTGAGATGTAAGAGTGCCTGTGTGCCTGCTCGTGCATGTGTGAGTGCGTGCGTGTGTGTGTGTGGGCGTGCGTGCGTGTGTGCGTGCGTGCGTGCCTGCGTGAGTGCGTGTGTGGGCGTGCGTGCGTGCATGTATGTGGGCGTGCGTGTGTGTGTGCGCACACTTGAATTCAACTGTGTATGTTGTTTTTATACCGCGTAAAAGTGCTGTGGTAATTTATGGGTAGCAATAATTACAATAATTAGCAGCTCAGGTAGGGCTGGGGCTATGGGCTGGTGCGTGTGTGTGTGTGTGTGTGTGTGTGTGTGTGTGTGTGTGTGTGTGCGTGCGTGTGTGTGTGTGTGTGCGTGCGTGCGAGGGTCCAGTACTGATGAAGGAAACCAGAACAGAACTCAATGTTCTGTTCTCATCTCAAAGCTGGCGTTGCAAAAACCTTAATGTACTGGCTGTACAGTTGCAGAGTACATGTTAATGGCTCTAATTAGGCCTGAGAGGCCTGAGCGTGAGCTTAAACAAATGGTGATGTTCCCATTTTAGAGATATTTTCTGGCTACCTAATTCAGCAATTGAGGCCGGGGCACGGAGCCGGGAGCCATAATGACGGTAATGGCCCTACAGTACATAGCTTCCCAGTGTGTTGTACTGAGTGCTGCTGGTTCAGTAATGACAGGAGGTGCTAGACGAGGGCTTAGTGCTTAGATTCACTTCAACAAAGTTTATTTAGTCTTTATGTAACTTTAATCGTCTCCGCCTTCACGTCCTACTCCTTGTAACACACACACGCATGCGCACGCGCACGCACGCACGCACATGTTCAACTGCAGCAGTTTTCCCACTCAATTGTACACCTCTCTGATGGTAAGTTTCGTAATCTTCTTCTCTCTCTCTCTCTCTCTCTCTGTCTCTCTGTCTGTTATTCTCCAAAGTATGCATCATCTAAACCATGCTGCCATATTTGTGTTTGTTTGCATGTTGAGTATGTATGTATGTGCATGTGCGTGTGCGTGTGCGTGTGCGTGAGAGATGGGGCTTCTCTGATGTGTCACAACACACTCGTTAATTAGCACTAATACCACCTGGACATGTCTGTGATGTAGGAGGAAGCCACTACATCTCTCAATGATTAAACTGACTCTCATTCTCCTCCTGCAGCGTTCACAGGAAGTCACTCTACCATGAGCTTTTCACGCTAGCGAACATCCAGCGTGACTCACAATAACAACAACATTACCATATATAGTGTTCACT
Source organism: Gymnoscopelus braueri (assembly GCF_963280865.1). Taxonomy (NCBI): domain Eukaryota; kingdom Metazoa; phylum Chordata; class Actinopteri; order Myctophiformes; family Myctophidae; genus Gymnoscopelus; species Gymnoscopelus braueri. The sequence goes on from NC_137625.1 coordinate 12,908,514, forward strand.
CTCAATCTCTCACACACACACGCGCACGCACGCACACACACACACACACACACACACACACACACACACACACACACACACACACCCCCCCCCCCAGGGTGAAGGATGAAATGATGACAAGCGAGAAATGAGAAGAATGAGTCAAGTAAGATAGACCTGATGTTCTAGGTGGGGGGGAATTTAAAAAGATCGGGAGAGGCGAAGGTAATGGAAATGACAACGTCTTTCATCTGCGGTGTAGAGAGAGAGAGAGCTACTCAACATAGTGGCCTATACATTTGTTGATATTATTATTAATATTATCATGTGTATGATATTATTTTAGAAGGACTGACAACATTCAATGTTATTTTGTTTTAGACTTTTCTAAATATTGCCGGGCTTCTGATTCGGTGTCATCGTGAGATGACATCAGACTCTGACTTTGCTGTGGCAAGCAAGTTAAAATGTCCTTCTACCGTCCTTGTGGGACTGCTATGCCAACAGTGTTGGTGGCATTGAAACATGGATCCTCATATTCGGGGGCCTCTACGATGCAACATGTGAAAAAATCCATGGAACATCCAGCTGATTTCATTGACTTTTCACGATGAATAGACAGAGAGGCTGTTTAGGAGACTCAGTTAAAAAAACAGGCGATTACATTTGTACTGAATAAAGGTAAGCTAAGGTTAAACAACTGCCTGATGCTGTTATCTGCACATAATGTCATTTTGAAAAGCTAGTTGGTTGACTTTATTGAATAAGCATAGGTGGCCTTTGCTAGGTTTCACCCAATTCAACTGAAACAGGCATCTTTTTTTTATTCTCTCAACTCTGACCTCTTTCACTGTCCATGGTGCTGAAAAGGATGCATGCATAGTAGTGTATATCAGAGGGAAGTTGCCAACCGGCGGAAATGTGTTATTGTATTTACATTTTGCACTATTAAAAGTTGATTGTATCCGTGTTTTGCGTGTGCACAGTTCTGCACACTCTTGTTGACGTGACGCTAAGCAGTCTGAGCGATGTATTAATGTGGCGCAGCTGAGTTTGAGAAGCAGTATTTGTTCATGTTGTTTATATATAGGATATCATGTTTTCTGAGGCCCCAGAATTGTAATCGCACCCCTCTGTATTTTCTTCTCATGCTGATCCTCATCCTGATTGGCTGGAACAGTTTATGGCTCAACCAGACCTACTTAGATTTCCACTTAAAAAGGCGAGACATGGGAGAGCCCTGATAAAATACTGTGTGATATTTTGAAGGGCCCTTTGATTAGGTGTGGCCCCAGCACAGTGATGGAAGAAGTACTACAGTTTTTGTAGAAATAGTTACAAGTACCAAGTTGGGTATTCAAAATTTACTTGAGTAAAAGTACAAAAGCATTGGCATAAAAATGTACTTAAAGTACCAAAAGTAAAAGTACTCATTATGCAGAAGGTCCCATTTCACAAGTTTTCAAATGTATAAAATGTATAAAAAATCCTTTGAAATCTACGAGATCTACAAGCTCACAACGCGTTGTGAGCTTGTAGATCGGCTATTTTCAAATTGCCAACGTATATATATCTGAAGTGGTTTTGTAATAATAATCAAAATCTACAAAGTAACTAGCAAATCAAGTTTTCAGATAAGTATAGTGGAGTATGAGATGTAGGGGAGT
>NC_137625.1:12912659-12935159 GCF_963280865.1 Gymnoscopelus braueri
TAGAGTCACAGAGATTCGTTGAGAATTAGCAGAGAGGGAGCCTCTGAATGTTGGGTCGTTGTGCTCCTGGCCCAACTCTCAACATGTCCAGTGCAGGCGCGCTCTACCAAACAAATCTGCTTGCTGATCTGAGCACCGAAGTCTGACGTAATTTACACATCCTACCTGGGTCGCGGTTTTTCCCCCCGTTCTGAATTCCCATAGACATGTTTAATATCGCGTCAAATAAGAACTGTGTTCCAAAAATAAACAAATGACCCCGGCGGTTTTACTCTTATGGATATGAACCATCAACTGACGGTGAGAAAACGCTAATGTTACTTCCGACTAATTAGTTAAATTTTCGCCAGAAACAGACAATTTGTCAAAATTCAAATATGTGTGACAGACTATCATAAACGATACAGAGCCACCTCCCTGACAATATCGCCGAGACAGTTTGTTTATTTTTGGACCACAATTCTTATATGAGACGATTCTAAGATGACCCAATGTTATTCTCCATAGCGAAATTACTTTACGAACCAGGGGATGGACGAGTGATGTCAGGACTTCTGTACTCTATAGCGGGGTGGTTTTAGAATCCGCCATGAACTTTCCCAAACTTGTGTGGGCAAGATAGCAATTTTAGGGAAAGCGCAACAACACGCCCACAGGCAGACCTCCAGGCGCAAATCCCGCCTGGAGGTCGGCATAATGTGTAGTGCGGCCGTAAGATACCGTTTAGAAACGATGACAGCTGCCTTGTGCGGAATTCAAGGGTAGCGGGTAAGGCTAACGGGGTAAGGCTAACGGGGTAGGGCTTCGCATTAGATTTCGAGATATCTTGTTGGTGCAAGTATACATATTGGCCTGAGGGAGGCGCTAGAGGAAAGGCCATGGGGTCACCAAAATCAGTAGGGGGGGGGCATCCTGCACCCTGTAAATTCCATGAAGATCCAGCCCAGTCGTTTTTGAAATAATGATGTTGTTTGGGCCCACAGTGTTGGACAGACGGAGCCATCCAGACAATGGCATCGTTAGAGAGCCCTGCCACTAAGAGGGATACAAATAAAGCCTGGTAGCCTGGTAGCCTGGTAGCAGAGGCACAAGGGGAGATTATTAACACTCTCTCCTATTCCCTCAACATCTTGGACCTTCTGTCTTGATTGGGGGGACTATGATTATTCCACATCAGTGATCCAAGCCATCTGTCATTATGATCCCCCAGTGTCTCAGTTGGTCAATAATGCTTCTCTACTCTTACGCACCTATCTATCACCAACAGCAGATCTTTCAGTCTCTTCCATTTGCAATCTTGCTTTCCAGACAATTAAAGGGAATCCCCACCCCTAAAACAGAGTTTACGTTGTGCTGTTCCGATGATCTTAGAGAGTTCAATTGTTATCTACAAAATATAGCCAACTGTCTCACTAAGCTGTAAATCAGAGCATTTATATATGATATCATCAGGTGGGTTACACATTGTTCTCAATTTAAATGAAATGGAAAACAGGGGACAGCCCAACAGTAACGCTTTGCGCTTTTAAAGCGATATGGTTATAGTCAAATTAACGTCCTATTCATGTCCACTTAACATCATTTTAGCCAAATATTAAAGTCAAATTAATGTCCAAATAACGTCCTTTTAACGTCCTATCTATCAGGGTTGTCTCCTTCCACCCAGGGCCTCTATCACACATGCATGACTCGTTTTCACACACAACAACAGCCAGCGGGAAATTAATGAATCGAAATGAAATGAATTGTGGTGAAATTAATTAGGTGCTATAAAATTGAAGTCTCTGGTTACGTGCATGTTGTATCCTGAATGAAAGAGGACGCCCCAGGGGCACAGAGCACGAGAGCGCCACCTACAGAACAGTCACGGACGGTTAAGAGGCCGTGAGGAAAGGAAATAAGGAAAGGAGATGAGGTCATGAGATAAGGGAAGATATAATATGTCTACCGTCCAATGGTTCCACTGCGGTCCATATATTATATGGACCGCAGTGGAACCAAGTCCCCGGGGCTTTGTTGTGTTATCCTTTTAGCATAACCTTACTAACTGTACTGTTAACAAACTTGTTAATAAAGCATTCAATCAATCAATATACTGTAGGGTGCAGAGAGAGAGGGGGATGAGGGAGGGCAGCAAGAGATCATCAGGAATGTCAACGATCAGACCAGGGGAAAAAACTAAACAAAATGGCGGAAAGGTTAGCTTTGAAACCTTGACCGTGACAGATGGCACTTAAGTAGAGGTTTTTGAGGGAAGGAGACAAGGGAAGGCCATGAGGAGAGGAGAGGAGACGGAGAGAACCTGATCAAATTAGAGAGAGGGAGGACGTAGAGGACAGAGAGTCAGAGCAGGTCAACAGGTTGTAATTTGTGTTATGTTGGCTCTATTCTGCCGCTTTTCTCCGTGTTGGTTTGTCGTCACTAATGAAGACACAAAGTGCATCTAAAATACTAGAGTGGTTGTTTTTTTTGTCTCCCGTTTATACATGATGGAGAGAGAGAGAGACAGAGAGAGGGAAAGAGAGAGAGAGAGAGGGAGAGAGAGAGAGACAGAGAGAGGGAAAGAGAGAGAGAGAGAGGGAGAGAGAGAGAGAGAGAGAGAGAGAGAAGGAAAGAGATAGAGAGACATTGAGAGAGATGTTTACTGTATGTGTGGGTTGAAGTGATTAATCCACCTGCGGGTGGAAACTCTATGACCTTCAATAATACATCAATGGGTTTGGGCATGCGTGCGTGCGTGCGTGCGTGCGTGCGCGTGCGTGTAAGTGTGTGCGTGCGTGCGTGCGTGCGTGCGTGCGTGCGTGCGTGCGTGCGTGCGTGCGTGCGTGCGTGCGTGCGTGCGTGCGTGCGTGCGTGCGTGCGTGCGTGCGTGCGTGCGTGCGTGCGTGCGTGCGTGCGTGCGTGCGTGCGCGTCTCACCTGTGGGCGGATGACTCTCTCTATGCTCTTCAGGGCTGTGTCGGGGGAGGGGGGGGAGCAGTCTGGAGTGGGGCCCGTAGAGCTGTTCCCATGGTTACCAAGCTCCCCCTCACTCGCGGTCACATGGGGCGAATGGCCTTGGAGAGAGAGAGAGAGAGAGAGAGAGAGAGAGAGAGAGAGAGGAAAAGAGAGAGCAAGAGAGAGAAAAAGAGGGAAACAGAGATTTATTTTTACAATTTGAGATATATATCCGTTTTCCAACCTGTGGGCCGGGGAAAGTGGGCCTCCAAATTATTGGCATTTATTTATTCATTTATTTTTTAAAGATATTTTTGGGGGCTTTTCTGCCTTTATTTTGAGAGGAAAGTAGGCTGACAGGAAATGGGGAGAGAGATGGGGGGGGAACGGGAGTCGAACCCACGACACGCTGTAAGACTGGATTACCAGACATGTGGTATGCACCTGGACCGCTAAGCCACAAATGATTGGCATTTATAACATTCATATTTAGAAAATAATGTGAAAAACATTATAATAATATGTGAAATAATGTAAAATAATGTAAAAAACAGCACGGACGCGCACATGCATTTACGTCCCGGACAAACATAAACTGTAGGGAAAATACGGATTTCAGAAAGAGGACTGTGTTTCAATGCAGGAAAACACCCCAGCATCATTATATAGTGGCTGATAGAGGGGAAAAAATGCTAAATATATATATATAAATATTTTTAAAATGTAGGCTTAATGTTGCCTAGAATCCCTTTAAAACCTTGAAAAATGAGTTTTAAATGCGATACCGATAAAGAAGAACGTAAAGTATACTGCGTTGGATCCATCAATCCGAGCCAGAACACAATCAATTGATTGATCATTAAAATGCATGCGGCCCACCCATCTGACGAGTTAACACGGCAGCGGAACGGCTGCTGTGTTAAGTGGTCAGATGGGTGGGCTGCGAACGCTTTCAAGATTTTCAAGTGGGACAAAAAGTGTACAAAACGTTCAGCTTCTCTCCAAAAGATGGATGCGGATGGTTTCAAAGCAATAACAACAGTGAATGTTCCAATACCCATATGACCTTCTGTTCGGTTTCCTGGATACCAAAATAAAAGAAAAAAGCCTTGTTGCTGTTCTTAACTTAGCTAGCTCTACAGTAATGTCCAGCACTTATCGTGAGGGGAAAAAAAATTACGATACTGGGAAACTCTCCGACCCATTATCGTTATCTAATGTTAACTGGCTGATGATACATTACATTACATTACATTACATTACATTACATTACAGTCATTTAGCAGACGCTTTTATCCAAAGCGACTTACAATAAGTGTATTCAACATAGGTAGGGAACGAAAACTACTAATCACCAGAAGTCTTTAGTGCATTTTCTGCATAAACAAGCAACCAAGAGTATACCTAGCGCTAAGGTAAAAGTGCAATATATCAGCTACCTATTTCCTTAAACAGATGAGACAAAATAGCTAAATCAAATGAGCATGAGCTAAAACAAATAAGTATATCGACTAAACAAGATCCAATAAACAATCCAATAATCCAATAAACAATACAGCAATAGAAAACAAGCGTTCGTACAACTAGTTAACAACAAGTAGGTCAGGCAGGGAGGAAGGGTAGTGTTTCCTGAAGAGGTGAGTTTTCAGCCTGCGGCGAAATATGGGCAGTGACTCTGCTGTCCTAACATCAGTGGGAAGTTCATTCCACCACTGTGGGGCCAGAACAGAAAAGAGTCGTGACCGTGTGGATCGGCCAGAAGGACCCTTGAGTGACGAGGCAATCAGTCGCCCCGAGGTGGCAGACCGAAGTGGTCGGGCAGGGGTGTAGGCATCGACCATAGCCCGGAGGTAGGAAGGAGCTGTTCCTTTCACTGCCCTATAGGCTAGCACCAAGGTTTTGAACTGGATGCGAGCCGCTACGGGGAGCCAGTGTAGAGAGCGGAGAAGGATGGTTGTGTGGGAGAACTTGGGGCGGTGATAGCTAACGTAGTTAGGCTATGCTAAGCTATTTAGAGGATAACAAGAAACTAACAGCTGAATAGATGTGTCCAAGGGTTTTGACTCCTACTAACATATATCAGAGTGTTGATATGTAATAGTAAACATGGAACATGGTGGTACAGTAGTTCAGGCAGGGATGAGAGGACAGTGTCACGCTCATTCACCCTGCAATCAAATACAGTACAGCCATGATCTTAAAGGACTGGTCACCACCAAAAAATCTATCAATTACACCATGAAGCCTTGAATTCAGATTTTTTAGAGATTATTTAGTTTCCGTTAGTTATTGGCTTAGTTTCCTAAGCCAATAATTAGATAACCGATGGAATTTGTCAGATTATCTCTCGATAGAAAGACCTTCGACAAATTTCAGTTGTCATGGCAGTACCGCAGTTATGAAACACAGGACAGATACAGAAAAAGAGATGCAGCCAGGAATAAACAATGAAAAATTAAATAATGCTAATAATAATAATAATAATAATAGATATAGCTGCAAGCAGCAATACGGGGCCAAGCAATGCAATATGCATACATGCAATATGCATACATAGGCTATTAGGAATAAAGAAACCAAAGGAGATCTGCGTATACTACAGTACTCATGATTGGACCGCTCTGGATTTGCGGGTTCATGTGTATTATGATGTTATTTTAATATCTGTGTTATCTTTAGGTTCTGCCCTATGAGGAATTGATATGTCTATTACTGTAACATTGTCCATTTAATGAATGTGTGTGTTCAGGCTCCAGATTTGGGGGAGGGGGGTTGTGAGCTCAGAATCTGTCATGCTTGGGCAAATTGTTCTGGAGCGTCACAGGAGAAGAGCTACCCCTCCCGACCCTCTCCCCCAGTGATGGAAGAAGTACTCACATTTGTTACTTACTAAGTACAAGTATCAATACAGCAATGTAGAAATATTCTGTCAAAGTAAAAGTATGTCCCATTTAAAATGTCTAAAAATCCTTTGAAAATAGCAGATCTACAAACAACGCGTTGTGAGCTTGTAGATCGGCTATTTTGAAATAGACAAACTATAGAGTTGAAGTGGTTAATATATGTTTTGCAATAATAATCAAAATCTACAAAGTAACTAGTAACTAACATTTTCAAATAATAGTAGTGGAGTAAAAAGTACACTATTTGCCTCTGAGGTGTAGTGGAGTAGAGGTAAAAGAATAGAAAATTGGATATACTCCAGTAAAGTAAAACAAACTACCTCAAAATTATACTTAAGTACAGTACTTGAGTACATGCACTTAGTTACTTTACACCTCTGCTCTCCCCTTTGTATGTAGGTCTCAGTAGAAGTGACAGAATGAGCCAGTTTGAACCGGTCCGTGTCTGACAACGAGCCACCTGAGACCTGTTTTAGACTGTAAGGTTCTGACAGTGAAGAGCTGAAAATCCACTTTCCAAAAAAAAAGGTGGTAAAATTAGTTTCTATTTTAGTTTAACCACAGGGACTGGTGGTACCTTTCCAGTGGAACTACAATTAACCTGGACAGTTGGGTGCAAAAGACCTGTGTTTGGGTGCTAATCAAGTCTGTGCCCTTTCTTTACTGCTATCCATAATTGAGGAGCTACATGGTTAAACCAGGACTTTAAAGGTTATATCATGTTCCTGAAAACAAACAATAAAAAGATAAAACAAAATAAAATAGTAAAAAATGAAAATATACATCCACAGAACTTATAAAGAACATTGAATGATTGTGAAATAATTTGTATTATTTTGTAGGGATATCCAAACTCAACACGAATTACTTCAGAATTCTGTAAGCCGTAAAACTGATGGAAGCCATTATCCATTATGTTTTCATTGGGTAAGGTGCTTTTTGCCCTTAAGATATTCTTGTAAGACGGACACTGCTATACAATGTCGCAGACTATATGATTGCTGCCTTTGCTGCCTTGTAAAGGTGACAGGGAAATAGCAAACCTTGTGCCACAGAGGTTGCAAAAGTGCGAAATCTAGTGGCTGAATCTTGCCTAGTGGCCCTTTAATACCACATGAGAGAATTGAGACGTGGAAGTCGGGGTGCAACTCACAATTGACAGTGAATACTCAAATCCTTAGTGTTAATTTAACTCCAAAGGGTGTACAAATGCGGGTCCATTTGGTTCCATGTGTTACTGTATGTCACCTTTAGGCAAATAGAGTTTGAACATCGCACTCAAATTGCATTTATTTGTCAACAACAGTAAGAGTATAGCTCTACTAACAGCCCCTAGACTCCATGCTTCTCGTTACACCCAACTGGAAATTGGCCTGAGGGTGGCGCTAGAGGAAAAGCCATGGGGTCACAAAAATCTAAAGGGCTCATCGTGGAATCTAACAGTTAGACTATGAGATCTTGTGTGAAAAGTTGCTATTTTTGGCTAACGCTAGAGCAGTGGTTCCCAAACTTTTTAGCTCAAGACTCAAAACTAGTGAAAATAGCAGATCTACGAGCTTGTAGATCTGCTATTTTAACAACTCATTAACCTTTTTTATTTATGAGTCACCAAAATCAACCAATATATAGTCGTCCTTAGAGCCCTGTATGAATCTAGAATCAATGTGTACAGTACAAGACACTGCCACCAGAAAACATTACAGAGCTGAACTATTCTAAAGTGTGACTAAGAAAGTATACTGTGTCTTAACCCATTCAATCTGGGAAAGCATCTCTGTCATTTTAGATGTCTTTGGCTATTCAAAAATAGCAGACATACGCACACACATTTTTCCACGAGCTGGAAATATTTGTGTGTATATATACACACACACACACACACTGTGTATTATGTACATGCGTGCATCCATATTTTCCCTTGCATGCATGTACTGTATGAAACAGCGAACGAGAGAGCGAGTGGGGTGAATACATTGTGTGTGTGTGTGTGTGTGTGTGTGTGTGTGTGTGTGTGTGTGTGTGTGTGTGTGTGTGTGTGAGTGAAAGAGAGAGACAGACATAGAGAGAGAGTACAGAGAGAGAGAGTACAGTATGGGTACAAGCCAGAGGAAAATAAGGTTTTCACAAATTTCACACGAGTCACAGATTCTCTGCATGTTAGGACTGTGTACTGTATGCACATTTGTGTGTGTGTGTGTGTGTGTGTGTGTGTGTGTGCGTGTGTGTGTGCGTGTGTGCGCGTGTGCGTGCGTGGTACAAAGCCTGACAGTGTTTGGATTGACACAAATATGTCTCTGTCCACTGTGAAGGCCAGCTGTACTGCTTGTTAATGCAGACATGCTGCACTGTGTGAGCTGTGGGAAATGAACCTCTCTCTACTCTATACAGTATGTAAGAGCGAGACCTCTCTCTCTCTCTCTCTCTCTCTCTCTCTCTCTCTCTCTCTCTCTCTCTCTCTCTCTCTCTCTCTCTCTCTCTCTCTCTCTCTCTCTCTCTCTCTCTCTCTCTCTCTCTCTCTCTCTCTCTCTCTCTCTCTCTCTCTCTCTCTCCCTCCTAACAAGACAGTAACTGTCATATTGTATACAGTACAGGCGCCTCCTCTCCAGGCTGTCACTTCTGACTGTGCTTTGACAAGCAGATATGCAAGGTTCGATTTGCTGGGGGGGGGGGGGGGTAGCTTTGAACATGAAAATGCACGCGTTCCACCCATCTGACCACTTAACTTACCTTTCGGCTGCCGTTTTTATCGTTTGTTTAAGGATCCCTAGCTCTGGTCCATAGTGTTAGGAGTTCTCCTTAACGTTATGCGACACTTTTTCTATTCCGCCGGTTGCGCAAAACAAAGACGGGTTTAAGGTGGTGAAAGCCTACTCTCCTCGGTGGAAAGACTCTCAGCCCCCCACCTTCCGTCTAATATACACTTTTTGGCCAGAAAATAAAATATTCCACTGGACGGAAAAAAAGTGCGCCCCCTACAGAACTGGTCAATGAAATCTTTCTATTTTGCTATGCGAACACTTTCGAGATTTTCAAGAGGGCCCTGATCCAGAAGAGGTTGGGAGCTGCTGCTCTCGTGCCACCCTTTGACCGAACATTCCACTTGCACTCAAATCATCGTTAAATCCAAGTGGCTGATTGTCATGAAACTTTCTGAGTGCATTCATGCTCCCTTGAAGATGAACCCTAACTATTTGAGTGACCTTATGACCTGTTCTCTAGCGCCACCCTCAGGCCAACTTCCAGTTGAGAGGGATGGGAAGCATGGACTCTAGGGGAATTTAGACTTTTATCCACTTAAACCCCAGCATCCGTATTGTGAGGAAAGCTTTAGCTGAAAATAGCCGATTGATAAGCTTGATGATCTGCTATTTTCAGCGAAAGATTACCCCACAATAAGAGAAAACTGAAAAGACAACCATATGGGGTTTAAGTGGTTAAGCTGGGCCTCACATTTTCGCTGAGTCGGGCTGAATTTCAGCCCCGTCGGGGCATCGTTTGTTGTGCAGAGTACAGGGTGCGGTGTGTTTGTAGTGTATGTACCGTACGCGTATGCGTGTGCGTGTACATGTGAGTCTGTCGTTTTCCAATTTCCCTTTACACCCCAACCGTCAATGGTCCTTCAACATTCTCAATGGGCCTTCAACATTTCTAACAGCAGCTCTCTCATGTGTTCAGTCCTTTTCATTTAGCCTTCACAGCACGAAGACAGGAGAGAGATGAGGCGCGACGTGACGAGACATCACATCTTTAGCCTCAGGCAGGAACATTCAATATAGTCAGGAAGGAGAAGATGAACAAAAAAACATCAAAAGAGGTGCTTACACAGCAAAAGTTCTCCTGTGAATACCTGATGGATGCAATAACTGCATCCTGGGGTTTTTATTTGATCACCAAAACCAGACAGAGACCTTCGGTATCAAAGCACACTCTTGTATAACAAGGCCATGTCATAAATTTAACTGCGGGGAAGATTTGTTCCAATATATCCCAGATAAAGATAGCGGTGGAGCGATGTCATTTCAACAGAGTGTGTCGTGTTAGTGCTGCAATGAAACAACAGTCTGTTGATTGAAAAGCTACAGAGCTGTTCAATATCGTAGCAATAACCTTGTATCTCCATAATTTGTACTTTTTAAAGTTTTTTGTAAATTAATGCCCTGCTTCGTCGTACAAGTCAAGCTTTTAGATCTGATATTTTGAAAGAGAACGTGATTAATTCTGTGGGTTTTATCTAATGACAAGTATAACAAGAGCTTGTGACAAAAAAAAGAACAACTACTTGGATCCATTAGAATACAAGTTATATGTTTTTTTCCATTTCCTGAAAAGTAACAGTTTTGGACATACAAGGTTTTTCCACCCGACAGAATATATACTACGTACCTGTATATGAAGCACACATGAAATGCTACACAAGAGTGCACGCACGCACTCTCTCACACACACACACACACACACAGGTTTGTAGCATCTAGTTGCACACGTCAGCAGCTCTGTGTTTACCAGTTTGACGACAGTATGTGTTTATCTCGGGAGGAGTCGATGATAGAAGGAGGGGAAAAAAAAAAAAGAGCATTTTTGATGTGACCACTTGGCAGTGCTTTCTGTTTTCTGAGTCTCGGTTCTGCTCTATATGGCACGTACAGTAAACTGAAGGCTATGTATGGTGCTTGGCTTGGAGGCTTGCCCTGGCGCGCTATCTATTTTGTCTCCTGCATTCCTAAGATTTATAATTTGACACCCTCGGGCTGTGTATTATAGATCTTAGGCTGCCGGCTTCGTACAGCGGCTGGATTATGCGTACGAGGGTGCCACGGATTATGGGGAAGAACCGTATATCCTATTTACTTAGTGTGAAAGCCGACAGTCTGCATGGCGTGGGAAACACCACGTGATTGGAATCTCATGCATGTATTTGCGTGCAATGCACATGGCGGAGGCAAGAGGCCGGGATGTTTTACAGGTTTTAGACATCTCATGATATGGGGATGAAAAAAAGATAGAGATAAGAGATGCATGGATTGAACTGTGGGAAAGGAATAGGGAGACAGACAGACAGACAGACAGAGATAATCAAGATCCAAGGAGCCCAGTTCTGAAAACCAAAATAAGACTTGTTGCTTGGCAGTTTGAGCTCAGAATGAGGGACTGACATAGATTACATAGATTGTGCATTACATTCACCCATTCACACACACTTTCATACACCGATGGTGGAGGAAACCATGCAAGGCACCAACCTGCTCATCGGGAGCAATTAGGGGGTTCAGTGTCTTGCTCAAGGACACTTTGACAGTAACTCTGGGGGAGCCCCCCAACCCGGGATCGAACTGGGAACCTTGCGGTTTCCAATTCACTCTACCCGGCCACTCTACCTCTGAGCCACTGCCGCCCCGGTCTCTGGTGTTGCAGTAGGCACTAAACTGTCTCTGATCTTGTGGTACGGACTAAACTGGTCCCTGGTGTTGCAGTAGGCACTAAACTGGTCTCTCTAGTCTTGTGCTGTGGTATTGGTGTATGTGTCAGTGACAGTTATTGGACAGTGGAATAAGATGAGGCATTTGTGACGCTCCGAGGCTTTGGAGAGTGAGTGCTTCAGTGCCTCCTCAGCTGTGAGACTGCAGCCTACAGCTTTCAGTGAGCCACGGCCAGCCAGCACAAGAGAGGTGCTTAATGCAGAGAGGATTAATGTGTCAAGAATTGTCACTCACACTGAATCTCTCTCTCTCTCTCTCTCTCTCTCTCTCATCTCTCTCTCTCATCTCTCTCTCTCTCTCCTCTCTCTCTCCTCTCTCTCTCTCATCTCTCTCTCTCTCTCTCATCTCTCTCTCTCTCTCTCTCTCTCTCTCTCTCTCTCTCTCTCTCTCTCTCTCTCTCTCTCTCTCTCTCTCTCTCTCTCTCTCTCTCTCTCTCTCTCTCTCTCTCTCTCTACAGGGATAGTGCACAACAGTAATTACTGTAAATGTACAGTGTTGGCCAAGCGGCTCATTTTCAACCGTAGTCCCCTAGAAACTGCAAACTCCACACACAGACTGGCTCCTGGGCGGGTTAAAACCTGGGACCCCAGGACCGTTTAGCTGCGAGTGCTTAGTAACCAGGGTTCCATTTGTTTAACCCATTAAGACATGAGGGCAATTCTACGAATGCCTTCTAAATCAGAAGTTCTCAAACTTTTTTTGTGCCAAGGACCCCCAAAATGATATGTATTTGGCCGCGGACCCCGATCTGAAAAGGTTTTGTGCCAGGGACCCCCCGAAGAGAAGATTTGTGTAAAAAAAAACATAAAAACCCTTTAGAATTTTTCAAAAATGTTCAAAAATAGCTGCTGTACAAGCCCTGGTGAGTTTGTATATCTGCTATTTTTGAATAGTCAATGGTAAAATCTAAAATGACACAGATGCAAAGACATAATTTTTTCACTATTTGTGAATTTTCTTTGTGAAAATGTGCCCAAAATAGTGATGGCAGGGTTAATGTGTCCTTAATGAAATTGTAAAATTGTGACATTAAATTTTAAAATAGCAGATCTACAAGCTCACAATGCGTCGCGACGCGTTGTGAGGTTGTAAATCGGCTACTTTCAAATAGCCTAAATGTATATAGGGCTGAAGTGGGTAATGTGTTTTGTAATAACAATCAAAATCTACAAAGTAACTAGTAACTAAGTTTTAAAATAATTATAGTGGAGTAAAAAGTACAATATTTGAGATGTAGTGGAGTAGAAGTAAAAGTACAGAAATTTGAAATACTCCAGTAAAGTAAAAATCACACCCTGTGTGAAGTGGGCGGTGTCTTCCTAGCTAACCACAATACTGAATGGAGTCAACCAATATATATGCTTTGATCTGAAAGAGCCACTTAGTGTCAGCATGTGTCTTGCTAGCTAATCACAATACTGAATGGAGTCGATCAATCATGTACAAAAGATAAATACATTTATCTTTTGTAAAACACACTTTATGATGGACAAAACCATAACTTGAAAAAAACAATAATTTGGTTTTTTTCAAGTTATGGTTGCTTATATAGGGCTATGCACATGTGTCATGTGACACTGGCCAATCACAGTCCTGAATAGATTGTGATTGGCCAATCACAGCGCAGGATAATTGTACAAATTTCCAAACCTCACTTTTAGGGCCGGTTTCACTGCCCAAGATATTTGTACATTTTTCCAAATCTCACTTATAGGGGCGGTTTCACCGCCCAAAAAATACCTCAAAATGTTTCTTAAGTACAGTACTTGAGTACATGTACTTGGTTACTTTACACCAATTCCACTGCACCACCGTGCCCTCCACTCACAGCCTCTCATCCTCCTCTGAAGGACACAGACTGGCAAAATTAGCCACATCAAAGTGGGACTAGAAGCCTGGATCCCCCCTCCACCCCCACCCTCCTGCTGTGTCATCATGGATTTGCATTCTGTCGTTCCTTCGCCCCGAGATGAACCCAACCCCCCCCCCCCTCCCTTCCCATCCCATCCCCGCGCCCAGCTCTCTGTCTCACACTAGGCATGTAACGATTCACTCAACTGACGATACGATTCGAATCACGATACTAGGTTCACTATGATTTTTCACGTTTTTTAAACACAAAATTAGTTTCCAGACAAATCTTTTTATTATTATTAGTTCTCTTACTCTCTCTTTTTTTTAAACACTTTTCAATACAGTAGCAAATGACTGAAAACTATTTTTTTTATCAATTCTCTTACAAAGATCCTGTATTTTCTTCTTTTTCTTCTGCTGTTTGCATCGCGATTATTATTTTTTTTAGATCGATTTAAATTGGCGATTTTAATCGATTTACGATAAATCGTTACATGCCTATCTACTTTGACTCACTCGCTCGTTTTCTTTTTTTCTTACATATCGTCGTTGTCGGGCAGAAACCTCTTATGTCCATATTATAACTTTTTGCATACTGGATTTTGTATACTGGATTAATGATAAAATCATGGATATATATATAGAGCATTTCATATTAGTGCCACCCCTTCAAGGGGATGTTGGGCTAAGGTTAGGACTTTATCCAGAAATCTATGTTTATGATTGTTTATCTAGCTTCATGCATACTGTTTAGTACTTAATTCATTCCTGTCATTTCACCCAGTTCTTTACACCTGTAAACGTGTGATATGTGACAATAAAGTTGATTCTCTCTCTCTGCATTGTGGCATCCCCTGGGAACTGTTCATCCTCCTATAAGCCTCCACCTGTTTGGCATTCATAGATAATACAGGTACACAGTCAAATTCAAGGTTTTTAACCTCTAAATTCAGGTCATTTATTCATATTTCCTCCACTCTGATTTTTTTTTTTTTGGAGATTAATCAGATTTTTGATTGACAGACACTTAATTCTTTCTGCAACCATACATTCAAGAATCACTTAAAAACTGGCCTCTCTATCGTGGACATGTCATTACAGGCTAATTCAAATTGTGTAATGTTCTTTTTCAAATATGGCAAAAATAGTAGATCTTATTGTCTTTTTGTAGATCGGCTATTTTTGCTATTTGAAATCAGGCTTAAGTGGTCACTTTTTTGCCACCCTCAGCTTTTTTAATGAAATGACGCCTCTGTTCCTCAGTGAAGGGGATGCCGAGTTACTTGCTCTATGCCTGACTTTCCTGCAGTCCAGTGATGCTCACACTCCCCCCCCCCTTCTTAGAACTGACAGAAGCTGAGACCCCCCACACATGCGCACGCTTTTTTTCAGATATGTCAAGACGCTTTGACACACCTGATGAAGATGTATTGACATTGTCACGTTCTATTTGCCTGCACCCTGTGATTAAAAGGCTTCAAATGTCCGAGTTTGCGCCAGTGACTTCTTTCATCACGCACACACACACACACACACACACACACACACACACACACACACACACACACACACACACACACACACACACACACACACACACACACACACACACACACACACACACACACACACACACACACACACACACACACACACACACACACACACACACACTCCACCAGGCTGTGGGCCACCGGCACGGCAGTTCCCATGGCAACGTACAGTACAGGTGACTCACCAGCCTGTACTGGAGGAGAAGGCATAGGAGTTGGTGATGCAGTTGCCGTGACAACCGAGGATGTGTAGCATCGCTATGGGAGCTGAACCGTGGGCGTTGGATGCTGAGAGGCACTGGACCAGACCACAGCTGAATCAAACTGTAACAGGCCTCCAAACTATCCACTGTTTTCTTTGCCGTTCATTTTATCAACAACTTTTTCGATTAACTGAATAATAGAGAAGCAGATTTCAAATATTGTTGCTGTCGGGCAGAAGCCTCCTATCTCCATATGCTAACTTCAACTTCAGTGTCACACAAAAGTATCGAAAGTAGCAGATCTGCATGCTCGAAATGCGGCTAAGCGACAGCCTTTTGAGCTTGTAGATCTGCTACTTTTGATATTCTTTTAGTTCAATCTTGAAAAGTAACTGTTTTGGACATATGAGGTTTCCACCTGACTGAGACTAAATGCAAATTTCATATTCAACAAATAAACTACACAGACGGCAACATAAAAAAGACAGATACATTATAAATAAATCACAGCACTGCAGGCACTTGTTGTGCTGTGTGTGTGTGTGTGTGTGTGTGTGTGTGTGTGTGTGTGTGTGTGTGTGTGTGTGTGTGTGTGTGTGTGTGTGTGTCCTACCATTGCGAGGGCACGTGCTGTTGAGCCTGTGGCTGATGTCCAGCGAGGAGGGCTTGCGTGTGACGGCGGTGGTGACGGACTCGTACGGGTTGTCCTCGTCCTCCGGGAGGAAGACGTCCAGAGAGGGAGAGGTGACCACCTCCGCTGAATGCTTGGAGTCCTGCACAGGAGGGGAGAGAAGGAGACACTTAAGACAGGGGTCTTCAATGTTTTTCTGTCCAAGGACCCCTCAGCAGAGAGAGAGAGATGAAGCAGGGACCCCCCCCCCCCACTACATATTGTATAAACTTGTGCAAAGATTTGGCGGCCCCCCTGTAGTAACTCTGTGTTCCCCCTAGGGGTCCCGGGCCTTTTTTTCATACGGTGAAATTGCTGATCTGCCAGTTTAGCTGTTTTTGAAAACGTTTGAACAACTTCGTCCTATAATGACATGCCCAAAGTAGGAACGCCAGGTTAAAAGTGTTTAACCCATTAAGACCTGAGAAGATTCTAGAAATATCTTCTAAATCCTAACAATTTAAAAAAAAAAAAAAAAAAAAAAAAATCTTTCCTCGATTTTTCAAAAATAGCAGATCTACAAGCTCATAGCGCGGCACTCGGTGCCGCGCTATGAGCTTGTATATCTGCTATTTTTGAATAGCCAAAGACATCTTAAGTGACACAGATGCGTTCCAGGTATCAATGGGTTAACCCATTTAGACCTGAGGCGATTCTAAAAACGCCTTCTAAATCCTACAAGTTTTCTGAAAAACTTATGTCGTCTCTGTCAGGGAGAAACCTCATACTGTATGTCCAAACTGTTGGGATTCAAATTAAAAAATTGCAAAAGTAGCAGATCTACAAGCTAAAATCGAGCTTGTAAATCAGCTACTTTTGGTGCTTTTGTGTGACGCTGTAGTGTGATCAAGTAGGGCGTTAATTTATGAAAAAACACAAACAGTTAGAATATGGAGATAAGAGCTTTCAGCCCGACAACAGCGATATACAGTATAGCAACAACTAAAATGACACAGAGGCGTTCACAGCTTGAACGATATAACAACATATAGGTCTGTAACAGGTCTAAATGGGTTACTTTTTTTAAAGGGATATTTCACTTTCAAAAAAACTTTTGGTGATTTTATCATCTACTCAAGCCTTTGGGAGCCCCCCAGACAGTTTTTAAGTTGCTCGATTCAGTATTTAGATATTTGATATTAATTTTATCAGACACGCCCCCTTCCTATACAAACCCATTGTAACTTCAAACTCCATTTTAGCCATGTTAGATTCATCAAAAACACCCGTCCTTGGTTCTGGTGACTCACCCTGCCCTCCTAATGCGTGAGGGGGCCGTGTTTTTTTTCATTTATTTTATTTAATTTTTTTATTGTTTTTTCATTTTTCATTTCCCCCCAAAAAATATTAAAAATAAATGAAAAAAGTAATTGAAAAAACACGGCCCCTTCGCGTATTAGGGGGGCGGTATGAGTCACCAGAACCAAGGACGGGTGTTTTTGATGAATCTAGCATGTTAAAAATGGAGTTTGAAGTTACAATGGGTTTGTATAGGAAGGGGGCGTGTCTGATAAAATGAATATCTAATATCTAAATATTGAATCAAGCAACTTAAAAACTGTCAGGGGTGTTCACAAAAGCCTGAGTAGACGATAAAATCACCAAAAGTTTTTTTGAAAGTGAAATATCCCTTTAAGTACTTTTAAGTATTTTTACTCATTTTATTTACTTTTAAATATTTATACTCACTTTGATTACTTTTTACCCACTGTAGTTAGTCACTTAAATTATATTTAAGTGACTAACTACACTGTGTGTGTGTGTGTGTGTGTGTGTGTGTGTGTGTGTGTGTGTGTGTGTGTGTGTGTGTGTGTGTGTGTGGGTGGGTGGGTGTGTGTGTGTGTGTGTGTATGCGCTCTTCACGCTTTCTTGCATGTCTTTAAGTGTTGCACTGTCTCCTGTTTGCGTTTAATTAGTGTAACTGGTTGCATTTTTGTGTTGCAATCAGCTGCAGCTGTTGTTGCCGTGTTTTCTTTTCTGGTTGGAGCGGCTTGCACTGCTCAAAAACGGCAAGAGTTCAACCATACTTGCCATCCAGTGGGTCCAGACCCAACTTCAATATAGTTTGATTCGCTGCAGAGTATCTGATCACAGCAGGGTGAAAAGCCCTCTTCCTTTTTACCAAACAAGTATCTTTTGATCACAAAACTCCTCAAAGCGATTCTGGACCCAGATACAAAATGGAACAAAAACAAAGCAGAACTGAAGCACAGAAAAAAGGATAGAAGCCATTTCATAGGCAGTTTCACACGTGCGCACGCACACACACACGCACACCAGTATTACTATAAATGGTAAGTGGTGCATTTATATTGCGCCTTTATACAGTGATTGTGCATTACATTCACCCATTTTAACACACATTCACACACCGATGGCGGAGGAAACCATGCAAGGCACCAATCTGCTCATCTGGAGCAATTAGGGGTTCAGTGTCTTGCTCAAGGACACTTCGACAGTAACTCTGGGGGAGCCCGGGATCGAACTGTTTCCCAAGTGGCCGCTCTACTTTCTGAACCGCTGCCATTTGTGAGGACATCTAACATTTTAGGATGGCAATTTTATAAATGCCATTTTTTAACCTTTTTGTGCCATTTTCAAACATAACACTAAAGCCAGAGTTATACTTGTGCATGTTTGTCACGCGCCGAAAATAGCAGATATACAAGCTTGTATACTTGCAACACTGATGCACAAGTAAGTATAATTCAGGCATAACTCCAACCCTAATACCTAACCAAAGCTCTAAACGCCTAATCCTAAACTTCAGTCCTCAGTTAAATCCTTAACTGAGGACCAGGGAAATTTTCCTCCCAATGTCTATTTCTCAAATTCTACTACACTTGTAGAGATATTTTGTTAGCGCACGCACACGAGAACACACACACACACACACACACACACACACACACACACACACACACACACACACACACACACACACACACACACACACACACACACACACACACACACACACACACACACACACACACACACACACACACACACTCAGGTGGTACCGTGGTTCAAAACAAACAGCAGGTGTCAGGAGAAATCATGTTCCTCAACATTCGAGCTGCATTATATTCACATGTGTGTCACACCGCCTGCTGATTCTAGAGCCCCACTGATAAGACAAATGATTTGACTCCTCTGAAGACATCTTCATGTCAAGGACCCCCATTGATATGTATTTGGCCGCGGACCCCCGTTGAAAATGTTTCGTGCCAGGGCACCCCCAGAAGAGAAGATTTGTGTTAAAATGTATTTCATGATTAGAATTTTTTTAATTAAAAAATAGTCAACATATAAATGGATACAGTGGTTAAAATGTATGTGATGCCATATTAACTACTTTTGCTGGGGACACCCTGTATGGACCCCACTTTGATAACCACTGACTTAGAGGTTAGTCTTTGACGTCGATACCATGGTGTCATACTGATGAAATCGGGGATATCATTATGCCAATATCGTTCATATCAGCGGTTCTGGACAAACCCAGACCGTGTTTGTAGATTGTGGATCAGCTATTCTCACAAAGGATATTTAGTGTAGAGCTTTCAGTCAACTAATAGACTTTAAGTGGTTAAAATAAGTACTGGATTGGTGTACAAACAAACTGATGATGACAGAGGATGTTGTCGCGTAAATAAAGAATTGTCTCAGAGGCAGAGAGACAGAATCTAAGGCCCTCATCATGTGATCTGAATGAAAGTGAAAAGACCCAGGCGAGCTCTGAGAAATACACCATAAAGGGCCCTCTAGCCCATTGTTTGGTTGCTGATTAAAAAAGAGCATATCTCCTCCTGTATTCCTCCCAGAGGAAACACTATACAATCTCTTCAAACAAATTAATTTGATCTCGTTCACAAGGGGGAAAATCCTGTCGTTTTCCTTTTTTCAGTCCCTTTGTTTCAAATGCTCACTGCGCCTTAGGTTGGGTTAAATGCCAAGGACACATTTTCCCAAGGGGACAATAAAGTAAACCAGAATCAAATAAAATGCATTTAGAGGATGATCTGGTTGAAGTCCATGCTGTGTATAGTCTCGCGTAGCCAGTTGATCAGAGATCTCCACCTACTGATCTACTGATATACTTCTGGGGAAATCTGTAGTCACTGTAGTTGCTAGAACAGAGCGGAGAAAACCAGTGCCAGCAAACCTACGCCTACAGCTTTGAAAACCAATCCTGAGACGGTCCCAAATCCCAATATGAAGGAACACTCTAAAGTCTTTGCATTGGTTCTGCGATGCAGTTAATTATTTTAGGGCCCTATTTTCGCCAGTGCATTACCATTATCCCTAAACTTCTTTGCCATTTTTTATTATTTTTAAAAACATTTTTTAAATAGTTCAACTAGCCGATCTACATCGACACGTTGTGAGCTTGTAGATTGGCTATTTGAACTATTTGAAAATGTTTAAAAAAATGGCAAAGAAGGCACTGGCGAAAATAAATCTCCCACCCAGTTTTAGCCCCTACATTGAAGTCAGATGTCACCAGACGTATCGGCAGGCTATGCGAGACAACATTCTGTGACGAAGGACATCTCTTCACAACAACCGGACACGAACACCATTCACCACCCCAGGGGTATTTTTTACAGTTTCTCGTTGCGGTTCACTGCGTCCGCGGCGTGAAAAGGTCGAGCCCCACCGGGTTGCACAAGAGAGCACCGACAATGTTCCCCGTGTGAGAGAAACACAGGGAAAGTGTCTGGGGGGAAAAACAAAAGGTGAGCGATGAGCGGCTAAAGGCAGGGTTCCTTCACACTGTACTGACTGACTGGGGTCTCTAGATGACTGCGTCGTCCCATAATGCAACACTCCATCATCATTACCTGAAGTGTCACATGGCAACCCGCCCCAATGTTGCAACGCATCCACGTAGGTATCAGTGGTGGGGTTGTCGCAATGGTTAGTAGGGAGCATGTGCACGCACACACACACACACACACACACACACACACACACACACACACACACACACACACACACACACACACACACACACACACACACACACACACAACACACACACACGGGCGCACGCACGCACACACCTGTGTCTAACCACCAGCTGATTTCTCATCCCAGAAGACTTTGCCTTTCTTCCCCGACTGTCTCCCAACACCTGCGGTAGCCATTATTCTTCCTGTCAAGCTCTCCTACTACATTACCCAGTTTGCACTGGGCCATCAATCATGCGCTGAGGGGTGAGCTCAAAGAGGATTAATGAGGTTGGCCGATACACTCCTCCTAACACACTAAAACAATGAGTGCTAATTTATCCATTTATAACTAAACAATGTATTTCTTTGCTGTAGTGTAGTAGAAGACGATCTTGTAGGAACACACCCACACCCACACAAGCTGTGCTGATTTTGGACCTTACTAGCTGGGTAAGGTTATAGGTTATAGCGTTGATAACCAGATCGAACATTCATTTGAATGCCTTTCAAAAGATTCGAGCATCTATAGAAATTCCACCCAAATATTACATTTGAACGGTGGATGCCACTCGGGTTGCCACTGTTAGGTTTATTCATCTTTTTAATTAATCAAAATGGTCATTAATGCTATTCTGACACGTGTGGGCGTGCACACGCATGTCAGAATAGCATTAATGACCTCGGACCCCCATCTTTGTGCCAGGGACCCCCAGAAGAAATTATTTATGTAAAAATATGTATATATATTCAAAATCTTCCAAACATTTTCGATGTTTTTGTAAAATGCACAGACAGACGTACGTACGTATGTACATCTGTGTGCGTGTGCATGCTCATACTTCATTCCATCCCTCTATTGGCCACCCAAAAAAAACTATCTCTTTCTCTTTCTCTTCCTCCTCGTCTGTCTCTGTTCCCCCGGTCAGCGCTGCATCAGACCATCAGTACAGCTAATGGAGTCCAGGCAACAGTTTGATTTCGTACTTTCTTCCTCACAGGTGGCTCAGTCGTTCCGATGATGTTGATTCAACATGACAGCCTCGTTAGTTCCACCTGTCACTCACAGAGAGAGCCCTGAGAGGGCTTCAGGAGTCAGGACACGTGATGACTCGATATTGTGTGTGTGTGTGTGTGTGTGTGTGTGTGTGTGTGTGTGTGTGTGTGTGTGTGTGTGTGTGTGTGTGTGTGTGTGTGTGTGTGTGTGTGTGTGTGTGTGTGTGTGTGTGTAGAAAGACTTTGTGACAGGAACCAATGTTCCCATCAGAAACGTATAGAAGTCTTATAAAGTTTTGTCGTTGCAAGTAAGGGAATTAAATTAAAGACTTCCAGTTTACAATTTAAGCTTTAAAAAGTGAAATGTTTCAAAAAGTAGAAAGAATGTGAAAAATGTTCAAGTATTTACTTCCTTGGCCTATTGGCAGCGTGCACAATGAAATTAGTCTCTGATCGGTCCAGTGATTTGTGAAATTACCTGCGGACGGACAGTCACACACCGACGGATGCAATCCACCGCAGTGCATCCGGCTGTGTTGAGCGCCTATACTGTACGAACACAATTGGCCCGTGTTCGAGGGAGGGGAAGCCGGCCAGAGAGGGTGATATTTGTCAACGCACCAACTCCTACGGGCCGGAGGAGTTGTACATTTTTGAATCATTTTTAATAACTTAGATTTTTTTTTTAAGACAAATCTTCTCTTCTGGGGGTGGCCTGGGAAGAAACCTTTTCAGATGGGTCCATGGCACAAAACAGTTTGAGAACCTTTGCTGTATGTCCTCCCGGTGGTGGCTGGCAGGTGAGCCAGTAGGATATACAACATAAGTGTGTGTGGGGGCGAATGAATTGGCAGAGCAACATTGGGGAGAAAAGGGGAGTAAATAGAAAAGAGAGTGAGCTGCATGCAGACTCATACCTGTTCAGGTGAATAGCTGTGTTATAACAAATACAG
>NC_137625.1:12940159-12957659 GCF_963280865.1 Gymnoscopelus braueri
GAAGGTGCTATATATTTTTTTTAAAGTGTTAAATAGCTCCCTGGCTGTCTCTAAAGCTCTTTAGTAAACAGAAAATGCATTTTCAGGTCGGGGTACAAATTTCATCCAATCAGGAGAGAGAACTCATACAGGATACACAATTGAAATTGGAAGTGGTGAAACAAAACAATGAGCAGACACAACTGAAACATTTTAACACTGAAGCTGATAAATTGTCTCTCTCCTAAGAAATTTATTTTCCGATTACTAATAAGCCAGAGAGATGGGGAGACCCCTGTTACTGAACTGCACAAACAATAGCAGTGATTACTATCAAAATATAGAGCTTGAACCTTTTTACAAAAACAACTGTACTGTATGTAGCATCAGGAAGTCTTATTCGTCAGACTAATAAGGTGGACATTTAACATAAATCCGCCTGGTGACCCTCGTAAATCATATTTTATTTTCTCTAATTTCAAGTACAACATTACATCCTTCAGCCAAAGATCTGGTTTAGGGGCACATGGTGAATACCATTCTGAATATTTGTATTATTATTAGTCAGTTCCATTTCTCAGTTCTGCATTTCTGTGGTTACCAAACAGATGAAAACCCTGCAGCTTAAAAAGAAATAAGAAAAAAAAAAGGTCTCATTTGCAATTCGTTGAAATGATACAGCAGCGTAAGCGCATATGAGACGGGCCATGTTCAAACATTTAGAAGGAGACAAACTTTTAATGGAATGTCTTAGATTTTCTTTCATTAATTTATGAACTTCAATTGAAAAATGTTTTAATTTGCATTTAATTTAATTTATGAAGCATTGAGAATTTGGTAAACCAAAAAATTCAAGGCATATTTACTGTACTAGCGACCCATGAAAAGTAAACTACACACGCACCACCTGTGTGTGCATGTATGCTCTGGGATGAGAAGGAGAGGGGATGGAGGCTAAGACAGTCTATTTCACCCACGCAATAACCCGGCCAATGCTGGGTACTGAAGCCTGAACACGCCGACCAACACACAGCTAAGTGATGTAACAGAGGATTGTGCTTCGTGGCCGTGTGTTCTGCTAGTGACACTATTGTGTTATTGTGATTCATCAAATGAACTAATAGCCAAAAATAACCAAAGCCGTGAGGCTTGGCACTGTGTTGTGATACTGTAGGTCAGCGGCTCCCAAACTGGGGGTCGGGACCCCCCCCCCCCCCCCGAATTATTTTCGGCGGTCCCCAGATGATTAGCTTGATGTGCAACATTGTTTTCTCACTAAACAGTAAACAAACCAACGTATACAGTTCAAATATGATTATTTTGGGGGGGGTCGCGGCACTGAAAAGATTGGGAACCCTTGCTGTACTGTAGGTGACCTCAGCGCGTGCCAGTGCACGTGGAACAGGGATGATGAGAGCTCTGTCAGGGCTTTGGAATGTGTCATAATGGTATTTGTGTGGGAGTGTTTAAAACGTACCGGTCAGGATGTACACAGTGTTGCATGCTAAGGATTAGCCCTGCAATGTGACCACGTTGTGTGTGTGTGTGTGTGTGTGTGGGTGTGTGTACATTAATGAACAGTCTATAAGACAGTGTCCGTGTTGAGACGCACGCACTCGCACACATTCACACACAATCGATAAACATAGCATGTGGAAATGTTCCTAATCCTTATGCTTTGTTTTTCCTGTCTAAATATTAGCATTTACGCAACAAGGCAGAATAATAACTAGGAGAGTACACATCATCATCTCTATGCACACATAAAAAAATATATACACACACACACACACACACACACGAGAAGCCCTTAATGTCTGTGTCACGCCTGTGTTTGTGCATGTGTGGTTTAATGGTCTATTTAACTGCTTTAACCCCAGCATCCGTATTCTGGGGGAAACTTTAAAAGATATTTAACCCATTTGACCTGAGGTTTTCAGAAATTCGTATTTTTTTTATTTAATCTGGTTGCTGTATACATAGCAACGTCTAAAATGATAATGGTGCTATCCCGGTTTTAAAGGTATAACAACGTATAGGCTTTCCCGGTCTTCACAGGTTCATGTAGAGTGAAAACAGAAAATACACTAGTACAGAGCCCTGAGGGTCTCCGGTCAACCAATGTGGTTAAACAGGGACTATACACTATAGGTGTTCATATGCCATAGTTCAAGGGTTACGGTTGTTGTGTTGCACAATATCTGCACTGGAAGTTCAGGGAGTTGTTATTGAACACATCTCTTCCTGTGGCCTTCATCTATCAGAGCCCTTATCTCTCCTCTTCCTGTTTACCCCAAGGACAGACAGACACACACACACACAAACACACACACACACACACACACACACACACACACACACACTACAAACATCTCCATGTATTCAAGGACGGTCCATGTTCCACCAATTTTTTTTACAGTACTTGGAAAACAGTGTACCGCATTTGTGTGTGCTTTTGTGCATGCGTTTGTGTGTTTGTGTGTGTGTGTGTGTGTGTGTGTGTGTGTGTGTGTGTGTGTGTGTGTGTGTGTGTGTGTGTGTGAGTCAATGTGTGTGCATGTTCGTGTGCTTTTGTTTGAGTGTGCACGCGTGTTAGCGTGTGTTAGTGAGTGTGTGTGTTTGTGAGTGTACACGTGTGTGTGTGTGTGTGTGTGTGTGTGTGTGTGTGTGTGTGTGTGTGTGTGTGTGTGTGTGTGTGTGTGTGTGTGTGTGTGTATATTTTTGCGTGTACTGTGTGTTCATGTTCGGGTTTGTGATGTGCGTGCGCGCGTGAGCTCGTGTGTGTGTGCATGTGTGTGTGTTTAGGGGTCAAGCTGACAGGGAGACAGACTGCACCAGGAGGCTGCACAGAGGGATGGAGATGTACTGCATGCAGTGACCCATGGGACAACATGTCACATCGTTATGTCACACTGTGCTACACTGTCAAATCCTGATTGATAACTGAACTCTGGCATCGTTGCTGTCGGATGGAAACCTTTTATGTCCAAAACCGTTCCTTTTTTATTACTATTTAAAGATTTTTTTTTTAAATAGCCGATCTACAAGCTTCCAACTCGTTGCAAATTAACACTTTTTAATTTAATTTTGCTGTGTAGATTATAGCCCCAAGGGGCCGATGCTCACCATCTGCAAACAGAAGGAGGCATGGTGAGAGAGAGAGAGAGAGAGAGAGAGAGAGAGAGAGAGAGAGAGAGTGAGAGAGTGAGAGAGAGAGAGAGACTGAGAGAGAGAGAGAGAAGATAAGACGAAATATGGCAAAGAAGTGAAAGGACTGCGTCAAGAAAACAGTTGGAAACACTCTGACGCCCTTGTGTGTGTGTGTGTGCTGTGCTGATGGTGGCAGTGATTTGTCAATGGGAACAGTGGGCGAGGATCCCACGCTTCAGAGCTTATGAAGTTCTGCGTTGCCTAGCAACCGTACCAGCCTGTGTCTGTATCTGAAGCTTTTTTCTTTCCTTTTTTTCTCCCAATTGCTGTCTCCTTGACTTCTCTGTCTACCTCTGACTCTCTCTCTCTCTCTCTCTGTTTCTCTGATCTTTGGTTCTTATTAAGTTCTTATTAAGTTTGACGGCGACAAGTTCAGTAATCCTGCTGTGTGTGTGCGTATGTATGTATGTGTGTGTGTGTGTGTGTGTGTGTGTGTGTGTGTGTGTGTGTGTGTGTGTGTGTGTGTGTGTGTGTGTGTGTGTGTGTGTGTGTGTGTGTGTGTGTGTGTGTGTGTGTGCGATAGTGACGAGAATCCTCTTCAACCCTCCAGTGAGACAATGGACACACACACACACACAGATGATAACATTAAACGTGACAGACTTAGCGATGCCATGCTGGGTTCTCTTTTGTATCAGACAGGAGGAGGTTGCTCAACACACACACACACACACACACACACACACACACACACACACACACACACACACACACACACACACACACACACACACACACACACACACACACACACACACACACACACACACACACACACACACACACACACACACTTAACTAACTCATCTCATTAGATAAGCAGAAATAGAAATATGTGTTCTGACGTTTTTCGGTGTACCGATTAATTATTCACGGACTCAGACAGATGTGACAACGGTGTCACCACCGTTGGGCCACGTCTCTCTTGGCTCTTTTCGTCTTATGAAGTGTAATAAATAATATTTGTTTGTTTTATCTGTATGAAATATGGACCCCCTGTGTGTCTGGAATAAAGTTTGAATTACCGTAACCGAAAAACCTTCCATAACCTGAAACTTTCCAGAAAACCGGCAAGTTCTGCAATAGTTTTTTGTTTTCTTGTTTAGTTATGTCGTTCCAATTATAACCACAACCAATACGTCATTAAAATGCATTAAAAAAAAGCGGAAATAGCCGGTATACAAGCAGACGACGCGTTCTGGGTTCCTAGAACTGACCCCCTGAGCAGGGCTCAAATTAGAATTCTGAGAACCTTATCTGAAACCACGCGGCGGTTTGCTTACTTCCTGTTTGTCATCAGTCTGACCGATACTGTTGAGAGACAGGCAGCAGGACAAACCACAGAAACTCACTGTGGTAATTAATACGCACCAGGCTTGACGCACATCCCAGTATCTGTACATAATCTTATAACTATACTTAATCCCCTCCTTAACCATTTCTGGCCTATACACTGTACTTACTTAACTGGATTCCCCCAGGGCTCTGTATTAGGCCCCCCGTCCTTTTTGCTCCACACACAATATCTTAATGTCGATCAAACCGATCTACAAGCACTTTGATGATGTGGGCTTTACACGTGTCTATCATGTAAGTAAGTAAGTAGGAGAGGCTTATTGTCGGTATCAGCCAGAGTGTATGGATGGATGGATGGATGGATGGATGGATGGATGGATGGATGTCTGAGAGAAAGACATATGCACAGAATAAACACAGACATTTTCATTTAAAAAAAGGAAACACGAAGGGAGGAAAAGTAAAAAGAAAAAGAAAAAAAAAGGGGGGGGTAAAGCAGAAGAGATAAAGAGGATAGAGAGAGAGAGAGAGAGAGAGAGAGAGAGAGGATAGACAGATGGGAGAAATAAAAAGTATGAATGTTGGGGGGAAATAAGAGGTATAACTTTACGAGAGCTGATTAGAAGAAGTGCAGAAAACATTGGAATACACATTTAAAACCTATACCTGGGTTAAACACTCCTTCCTAACCCTACCCCGCGCGGGGGGGGGGGACACATGCATGCGCGCTGCGCGCGCATGCATGTGTCCGTTGCCTGGGGGGCTAAGCCCCCAACCTAGTAGAGACCTAGCAACGCGTCTGAGTAGCTCAGTTGGAGTTGAATGACTTTGCTCATAATTACACTGCTAAATTAGCACTGCGCTAATTTCATAATAACATGCTATAAAAACGCCTTCCTTCCCCATCACTCTTCCAACATACACATTAAACAATTAAACACTCACTCACACACACACACACACGCACACACACTCAATTGACAATTACACACACACTCATATCCAGGTGCGATCTGCTAATGCTTGGCGTCGTGCCAGCTAGGCCTCAAGCCAGCGACAGAAAGACAAGTGTGTTGTGTTGTAAATGTCAGCCATCTCTGGCACAAGCTCGCCACACACACACACCCACCCCCACACACACGCACACGCACACACCCACACACACACACACACACACACACACACACACACACACACACACACAGGAGGGGGTCTACAGCTGTTGGCTGCTATAAAAGGAGAAAGGAAACCTCTGTCCCTCCGTTCACAGGATGAAGGATGAGAGCAGAGTAGAGGCAGAGGAGAGATGAGCCATGTGCAGGAGATCCCCAACCAACACGTGACGGAGAGAGAACTCTCCATCTAACCTGCAGCTAATTTTTACCCTCTGGGGTTTCTCTGAACCACTTTATCCATTTATACGTTGGCGATTCAAAAATAGCAGATTGTGCCGCACTGCGAGCTAGTACCTATTTCTGAAATGTTTTGATTTTTTTGTGGAAATGTTTGAATAATCTTGATTTTTTTTTTTTACATAAATCTTCTTCAGGGGAGTCCCTGGCACAAAACAGGGGGTCCGTGGACAAGTACATATCAATTTGGGGGTCCTTGCTATGAAAAAGTTTGAGAACCACTGCTGTAGGGTGTAGCGCAGGGTGATGGAGCTAAGAGGCAGGTGGAACAGACGCACACACACTCAAATACACAGTAAAACACTTTTTCCTCAAATGCTGTTGCAGTCACACACACTGGTGTGCTCTGAGACACAGTAGTGTCCAAGTCCAAGTAGTGCTGTGGGTTTTTGTGACAACCACACATTACTACAGCAATATACAACTATATAAAAAAAGTTTATTTAATATATCAGCGAGTGCATATTCATACAGGGTTAATACAGGGGCACATTCTATTGTAAAAACATATTTATACAGTATATTATAACCACTTGGGTATGTCGTTATAAGCAAAACATTCATATTTGAGCTTAAAGGCGTAGTTAGTATATACTGTAACTTTGCTCTTTGTTTACATAAGAAAACAATAATGACCTCAGATAAAAAAAAATACCAATCATTTCTCTCTATACCAGAAGTCATCAGCCACTGGAGTTGTGTGGTGGCGTTTACCTGCAGAAACACACTGCCCTCTCGCTGTGTTTTGGTGTTTTCACTGTTTGTTTTGCTAGACGGGGATGTTTTTGGGCAACCACAACAAACAGTGAAAACACCAAAATACAGCGAGCGGGTGTGTTTCTGCAGGTAAACACCAACACACAACTCCAGTGGCTAATAACCCGCTGGTATAGAGGGAAATGTGAGTAAAAAAAGATTAATCTAAAATCATTATTGTTTTCTTATGTAAAAACAAGGCAAGGTTACATACTATGCCTTTTAACCCAAAACCGGGAAAGCATGTCATTTTAGATTTTTTCCTTGACTATTCAAAAATAGCAGATATACAAGCTCACAGTGTGTCACTTTGTGCCGCGCTGTGGGCTTGCATATCTGCAATTTTTAAAAACATTTTAGACAAATCTTAAAAGTATGAGAACTACTGATTTGTAGAATCGGCCTCAGGTCTTAACCCATTAAGACCTGGAACGCATCTGTGTCACTTTAGATTTATTTGGCTATTCAAAAATAGCAGATATACAAGCTCATAGCGCGGCACCGAGTGCCGCGCTATGAGCTTGTATATCTGCT
Source organism: Gymnoscopelus braueri (assembly GCF_963280865.1). Lineage (NCBI taxonomy): Eukaryota > Metazoa > Chordata > Actinopteri > Myctophiformes > Myctophidae > Gymnoscopelus > Gymnoscopelus braueri. The sequence continues at coordinate 12,947,347 of NC_137625.1, forward strand.
ATTTTTGAAAAATCTTGAAAAAATATTTTTCAGATAAAAAAAAAAAAAACTGTTTAGAAAACATTTTCAAGAATCGCCTCAGGTCTTAATGGGTTAATGGGTAAAAAAATTAAAAATCTTCACAAATGTGAAAAAATAAGTAAAAGTTTGAAATAATCAAGTCATATGGCCCCAGCCGGCCCTAGTGTGTCACTCTGAAGGCAACATGAAGTGTCACGGGGCGAAGGGACATGGAAGCAGAAATTGCCACGCACGCACCGCTCAATCTATCTCACTCCGTCTGTTCCCACGGTAACAACTGCAGAAAGTACTCACTCCAGAACAATGGCTGTATACACTAACCTCTCATTTCACTGCTCTGTGTGCGTACGTGGCTAACGCACAGGGCTGTATGGAACATACAGTGCCATACATTACAGCCCAGTCATTTCCAGGATCAATCTATATGACGCATGATGATTACTGTGCAGTAATGAAGACTTTTCTGTCTGCCGCTGCCTTTTTACTGAGGTTTGTGAATCTTGTGCGTCGATGAATTGAGTACAAAGGACCCCAATGGAAACAAGCCATGGGCTTTCTTGGGTTTAAAATCCTCTTAGCAGACCTTGTATTGCACTGCACTTTCCTGTGATTTTTTCTCAAACTGCTAATAAAGTATTCAATCAATCAATCAGTGCTGCACTGTGAATGTATTCTCTCATTGTCTGACTGTTTCATTTTTGACTTATTTTCTATTATTTTAACTTTAATAACTATTTTAATTAATAATGATAATGTGTTTCTTTTCCACCATCGTTATGCTCTTAATGGGTTTCCGTAAAGCACTTTTAATTGCCATATAGAAATGTGCTATACAAATAAACTTGCCTTGCCTGCAATCTTTGAATAACCAAAGAAATCAAAAACGGATGAACGGATGAACGGATGCGTTCCTGGTCTTAATGGATTCATTGCCTTTATTTGTACAGTGCTGCATCAACACTGGACTAATGTTTCGATGCCAAGATCATCTTCATCAGGGTCACATGACCTGCTGCACGGTGGAACTCCTCCTCTTCTGAATATACTTAACTCTTTGACTGCGGACGACGCGATAACGCGTCAAGTGCTACTTTGTCCAGTTGGCCGTCGACGCGCTCGACGTGCTGGACGCGCGTTCATTGTTTAATCTCTGATTGCGCTATGCTGCTTAATATTCAATGTTATTCTCGAGTTCCACTTACTTCACGGACATCTGCATCCGGTTTCATGACCTGGATTCCGTTTCCGGTTTTTGATTCTTTTCCCCAGTCATTTTCGTCCAAAATAGGTAAATAAACGGTCTTTCACACGGTATGACGGACAAACGGACAGTTTCTCTTCTATAATCTATGGTCTGGGTGACGATCAGTCATCGCCGTCGTGTATCACAACGGCATTTTGGCGATCAAAACAATCTGGGACGACGTCACTTCCGTTTTCATGTTTTTCCCTGTCTAAACTATCAAGAAGGCTGAGAGAGACCCAACGACCTGATCAAGAAGTCATGTGCTGCACTCTAGTGGCGGATTTGTGCTGGGTCTTTACATTATGTCCCCTTAAATTATTTTCATGAGAAAAATTCAAAATATAAAAATAAAAAAACACGAAAATTGCTGGCACTGGGGGAGTACTTTATGAAAATACTCTGGCAGTCAAAGAGTTAATATTCATTAAATCAAACAATTCTTAATGCAACTGAATTATTGTGTGTGTGTGCGTGTGCGTGTGCGTGTGCGCGTGCGCGTGCGCGTGTGCGTGTGCGTACCTGGGACGGGCTGGAGAAGCCCAGATTGTGGCAGCCATTGCAGGGTGTGAGCGCCTCCCAGAATCCCACGGGGCCACAGCTCCTCTCTGGCTCCTCCTCCTCCAGGGCGGGGCCTAGAGGCGGGGTGGGCCGCTACAGGGAGACAAAACACACTTCGATCAAACAGCGGTTCTCAACGTTTTCAGGCCACAACCCCCCCAAGAATATCATATTTGAACTGTTGACCCACTCCACCCTGACAAGCACTTTTGAATTGTAGGAGTTGAGGCATTACATTTATTTTTTAGACTTATCTGTGGAACGTCTCGGTTCCACAGATAAATATTGCAAAAATAGCTGATCTACAAGCTCACATGATATACATGCTAGATCGCCTATTTTCAAAAACTTTTACTCTTTCTCAGGTTATATTTCACAATTTGGCCAATGTTTGAAATGTTTATGGTGTAGTTTGTTGATTACTTTTGACGCAGAAACGTAGCGACAAAAGAAAGAGAGAGTGAGAGAGAGAGAGAGAGAGAGAGAGAGAGAGAGAGAGAGAGAGAGAGAGAGAGAGAGAGAGAGAGAGAGAGAGCAGGGAGATGGAAAAAAGTGGGAAAAGTTGCAAAGGAAGGAAGTTGACGGACATGGATAGATGAATAGATAGAGTAGGGGTGCAACAACTAATTGCCAATAATAATCAAATAAAATAATCAAAAGAATAATTGAGTTGGGGGGGAATTGAAGTGTAGCTTATTTTATTCACATTTCTTCTAAAGTAGCGAAAATAGCAGAACTACAAACTCACATGGTGAGCTCATGAATCTGCAATTCTTGCAAATGTTGCGAGACAAAACTAAAAAGAAAATCACTTTGTATCGTGCCTTGATATATAAAAAGTAAAACAAATGATCACCAAAATTGTGCTTCTTGAATCTTGTCGAGTCATTGAAAAAGTAATTGAAAGAATAATCACTAAGATAATCATGGATAGTTGCAGCACTAAGATAGAGACGTGAACGGACGAAGGTGAAGACCACTGTCGGTGGACAGTGAGGGAGGAGGTGAGGGATCACACGGGACACGGGGGGGCTACTCAACATCATATCGTGGGGCAGAAACCTCCTATCTACATTAACGTCCTACTTGATCACACTGTACAGCGTCACACAAAAGCCGCTCGAAACGCGGCGCGAAACGATGCGTTTCGAGCTTACGGATCTGCTACTTTTGATGCTACTGAATTTGAATGCTGAAAAGTAACTGTTTTGGAGGTTACGATATGATACCTCCATATTTAAACTTCTCATGTTTTTTTTGTAATCTAATGCCATACGAGAGAGTCCCACAAAAGTAGTGAAAATAGACGATCTATAGGGTTAGGGGCTTTTTCACTATTTTCACTATTTTAAATCGTTAATTTAAAACGGTAATAAATAATTTAAAAAAAAGGGTTTTGGACATACAAGGTTTCCACCAGACACCGACGATTTGAAACATCTACTTGACTTGTGTCCCCGTGTCAGAGGAACCAACACAGGGACACACAGGTGGCTGTAGCATACTGTAGCAACCTTTGCGACAGGAACGGCTAAACAAAACAGCGCGTGAATAAATAAGCCACGGCGCTCGTACACACGTACAAGTCCAATCCTCAGAGCTCATTTATGTATCTGTGACTCTTGGGAGAATACAATGTGTAAGATCTCAGATTGAAATGAACACTGGGAATTTGACCGCGTAGGGGGGCAATGCGGCAAGGGAGCGTGACAGTATATCGACGGACATTATACGTAATACGGATTGTGGATGTTTTATTCATGCATTCGTGGAATCACCACGCAGACGTGGAATGTGCGTGTGTGTGTGTGTGTGTGTGTGTGTGTGTGTGTGTGTGTGTGTGTGTGTGTGTGTGTGTGTGTGTGTGTGTGTGTGTGTGTGTGTGTGAGAGAGAGAGAGAGAGAGAGAGGGGTGCAGAGCATGCTAATGGCGTTGGCATGCACATGTATGCACAGTCACCCCAGGGAAAGGGAGGGGGCCACATGAACCCATAGTGAGAATGCCAGTAATGGAATATAAATAGGTACTTCTATGGAGAGATGGATTGTTAGAATTACAGCCTGAGTGGAGAGGCGTGCGCATGTTTAATGTATGTGTATATCAATTATATTGCATGTGCTCTGTGTTTGAGTGTCTTCAACGCTAATAGTGCATGTTCTTATTTGAATTTGACGCATTGGAAACAACAGAACAAATGTCGATCGTCGCGCGCGTGTGTGTGTGTGTGTGTGTGTGTGTGTGTGTGTGTGTGTGTGTGTGTGTGTGTGTGTGTGTGTGTGTGTGTGTGTTTACTATCCATGGGGACCAAAAAAAACACATTGATAGTAATACCTTTCAGAATTGACCATAATGGGGACATTGTTCTCGTCCACCTGCCAGAAAGGGTCAATTTATTTTTTATTTTTATAGAGCTATGGTTACAACTATAGTATAATATTCAGTTTTGGGGTTAGGATTAGGCATCTAAGGGTAAGGTTAAGGGTTGGGGTACCCCCCAAAAAAGGTATAAATTGTATTTTTTAGTGGAAGAGTTTCCCACAAGGATATAAGAACAAACCGGTGTGTGTGTGTGTGCGCGTGTGTGTGTGTGTGTGTGTGTGTGTGTGTGTGTGTGTGTGTGTGTGTGTGTGTGTGTGTGTGTGTGTGTGTGTGTGTGTGTGTGTGTGTGTGTGTGTGTGTGTGTGTGGTGTGTCGCGGTGATAAATGACCCCTGTTCTCCAGGACCTGGACAGTGGAATTGAAAATCCTCTCTAAGCCTCTCTGTCACACTGCGACGCTAACTGATAAAACCACCCACAGTACAGCTTGGAACGACTCAATTACTTTCCCTTTGTGTGCGTGCGCGTGTGTGTGTGTGTGTGTGTGTGTGTGTGTGTGTGTGTGTGTGTTTTACTATACTTGTGAGGGCCAAATGTCCCGACAAGCGTAGTAGAATTTGAGAAATAGAGTCCTGACGTCACACCCACTACTGTCACAGAGTAATCTTTTTGTATTGGAATTCTCATATAGGCAAATCTTAGATTGCGTCATATAAGAACTGTGTTCCAAAAATAAACAAATCATCCCGTTGATTTTGTCAGGTATGTGCAGTGGTGGAAAAAGTACTCAAATTCTTTACTTAAGTAAAAGTACCAATACTGCAATATAAAAATACTCTGTTACAAGTAAAAGTCCAGAATTAAAAATTTACTTGAGTAAAAGTACAAAAGTATTGGCATCAAAATGTACTTAAAGTACCAAAAGTAAAAGTACTAAATATTTGAAAATAGCCGATCTACAAGCTCACAACGCGTCGCGATGCGACGCGTTGTGAGCTTGTAGATCTGCTATTTTCAAATAGCCTACGTATACAATAGGGCTAAAGTGGTTAATGCATGTTTCATTATATCATAGTGTATATCTGAAAAGTAACTAGTAACTAAAGTTTTCAAATAATTGTAGTGGAGTAAAAGTACAATATTTGCCTCTGAGATGTAGTGGAGTAGAAGTAAAAGTATTGGAAATTGGAAATACTCAAGTAAAGTACAAATACCTCAAAATTGTACTTAAGTACAGTACTTTTTTTTAATCTATTTTTATTATTATTATTATTATCAAATGTAAAGTTCTGCAGTTTTTTCAGTGGGGCCTTGGCTCCACTGCAAGCATGAATTAATAAAGTCAAAGTCAAAGTCAAAGTCAAAGTACTTAAGTAAATGTACTTAGTTACTTTACACCACTATGTGACTGTGTTGTTTATGATATTGAGTTATATTTGATAAGGTCTGTTTGGAGAAAATGTTGATAAATTAGTAGCCTACTTTTTCACCGTCAGTTGATGCTTCATATCGATATGAGTGAAAATGAGTTTCAGGTTGGAGGATAGGATTAGAAATGTAGAGGTTCAGTTTATAGGTTAGGGTGGGAGTTATGCCAGATTAATAATTAGTTGTGCGTGTTGTGTGCCAAACATAGCTGATCTACAAGCTCAGCACGTGGCGCGGCGTGAACTTGCAGATCGGCAAGTTAAAAAAAAATTCCTCACAAGTATAGTGTATCGTTGCTGTCCGGCAGAAACCAGCTAACTCCATTCTTCCGCTTCTGCATTTTTTCCCCCATAAATCAGTGCTATTGAACACCGTTTACGTCTGTGTGTTGATTAAAACAATATTGAACCAATGAAAAGTATTAGAAAGCGCTTCTGACAAAACCAGCTAACTCCATTGGATCTTCAAACTTTCTGCTAAACCAGCTAAGTCCACCAAAGGGGGGTTTTGCTGACTCCAGGCTCCACCCCCTTTTGACCTCCAACCTCATTGTGAGCTTGGAGGTCCATTTAGCTGTACTTATCAATGATGAACAAAACCTCCTAACTCCACATTTCGTTTTGTTTTTGTCATTTCCTGAAAAATGAACATTTTGGAGTTAGCTGGTTTCTGCCGGACAGCAGAGATATGCAATGCACGTGCGCGCATGTGCGTACACGTGCGTATGGAGAGAGTGAGTGAGTGAGGCGTATGGAGAGTGAGTGAGTGAGGAGTTTGAGTGATGTGAGAATGAACAAGCGATTCAAACTATGAATGTCTAACACTGCGTTCCAGTGCAACCTGGCACGACCAACGCCAAACAAACATTAAATAGGCCTCCTAGAGAATGATTAATGAATCACTCTAAACAAGAGATTAAACCAAGAGTGCATGAGCAACAACAAGTGGATGCTTGAGTTGATGCAAGCCTGGTGAAATATCTCTGGCTGATAGTGACCCCTTCTGGTGAACTACACAAACTACCATTGCACTACTAAAAATGTCTGTCACACACATTTCACATGGACTGTACATGTTTCAGAATGTATGAAAAAATTATAAACAACCAACCTGAATTACATTTTCACATATTATGTTTAACACTCAAAATGGCTTTCTTCCGTGCTTTGTTCCATGTTAGACAGTAGAAAAATACAGTACATATTAGATACAAATAGATTTTTAAAGGATTTCTGCTGTATCAATACAGGACCGATTTTTTAAATCATTATTAATTGATTATTTTGTTAAATTATCAACTATTCTATAACTGATTAAATTGATTAGTTCAATTAATTGTTGCTCCCCTACTTTGCTCTTGCACTTTGTAAGCTGGATAAGAGCCTCTCATAATGCTGCCTCTCATAAACGCTTACATTGTAAATTGTATGACAGAGAGACTGGTGGCATTGAGTTACAGTAAATGCTTAGAAATGTACAGTATGAAGCAGTGGCGTACCCACTGTAGAGGCAGGGCAGGCGGTCGCCTGCCCAACTAAGATCTCGCCTACCCTAGAAAACCCGAAGAGGTGTCATGCGTGCTTAATGTCCTCAAAGTTACGCATCCAACAAGCTTTGAACTGAGCAGATTGGACCTTCCAATCCAGAGATAATGGCCAAAACATCTTGACAACGGCCACTTTTGCCGATTTTCGATCGCCGATTTTCGATTGAGTTGAAATGTCTTTTTCGGGGGTAATAGTGGGGGTGCAAAAAAAAATCTACCTAAATGTAATTCCTGGGGACGCCACTGGTATGAAGTGGTCAGTCAATGAAGGGCTGTGTAGGGTATCAACTCAACAATTGATAGGGAGCCAAGTCAGCTAAGATTTTAGTGATGAGGTCTCTCTCAACCAGTTGTGATTAAAAGTCTTGGAGCCAAGTTGAAGACAGGCCTTCTAATAGAAAGGTTTTTGCAACGAATTGCAATAGTCTATAGCCTTGAAGCTTTAGTTCTGACCAAAGATGTGCGATGAGACGAAAGTTATTTCCAGTGCACATCACCATTGTCCGACGGAGCAAACCGGTGGATTTATCAAACGGTACGTGTAACGATACATTTCAAACCGTTACCCTAACCCTAACCGTGACACAGAACCACAACTTTCATTTGATTAAGCCACAGGTCCCAATTTCAAATTATTATTTTATTTATGTTATACATGGACCCTGCTATATGATGATGATATGCATGATATTGTCTAAAATTCATAATCGTACATAAGAACTAGATTCATAGTGGTGAAGGTGATACTGAAACACTTTTGTGAATATAGTCACGTGTATATTTTTTGTATTGCAATCCAATCAACTACTACTCATTTGGATGGGGACCACCAATTTAGCCCATTTGGTATTAAAAAGATTCATTCAATTGTCACTTTAGAAATGTGCAGATATACCCTGTAAACACTTACTGCATACTGCATGTTGGTTTGTTTACTTTTGAGTGAGAAAACAACGTTGCACATTAAGCTAATCATCTGGGGACCCCCCCAAAATAATTTGGGGACCCCCAGTTTGGGAACCCTTGCTCTAAAGAGTACACATCCAAAAACATTCACTTTTACGTGCGTGCGTGCGTGCATCCGTGCGTGTGTGTGCGTGTTGTACCTTGCCACCGCGGGTCAGCGTGCCGTTGGAGCGCTCGCTGCGCTCGCTGCGGTCGTCGTCCGACAGGCGGCCGCTGCCGAAGCTGTCCATGGAGTGAGACGAGATGGTCTGGCAGAGCTCCTCGAAGGAGTAGTCCCTGTCTCGACACTTCTTGATGTCATGGAGGAGTTTGGACAGCTCGCCTGTCACCGCGTCATCTGGAGCGGGGGACAAGGGGATGAGAAGCCATGCGGTGCGGTCGAGAAATACCAGTGGTGGAAAAAGTACTCAGATTTTTTACTTAAGTAAAAGTATCAATACTGCAACGAATACAGTATGTATAAAATGCATTAAAATCTTTTGAAAATAGCAGATCTAAGTAGATCGGCTATTTTCAAACAGCCAAAGTTTAAATAGGGCTGCTGAAGTGGTTAATGTATATTTTGTAATAATAACTATTCATTATTCTGTAATAGTAACTAGTAACTAAAGTTTTCAAATAATTGTAGTGGACAATATTTGCCTCTGAGATGTAGTGGAGTAGAAGTAAAAGTATTTAAAATTGGAAATACTCAAGACCTCAAACAGGTTACAGATTAAACAAGTGCAATTGGAAGTGATGACACAAAGAAATGAGCAGACAAAATTGGAACTGGAACACTAAGCTGATAAATGGGTACTCTCTCCTGATTGGCTGACATTTTGTCACCTACCTGAACATATATTTTGTGTTTATTGAAGAGCTGAAGAGCCAGGGAGACCCCTGTTACTGGACAAACACTCTATAGCAATGATTACTATCATAATACTGTAAAGTGCTTTAACCTTTTAACAAAACACTTTTTGTTTTAACCAAAAGATATCACTTACCCTACCTTTAAGTTGTTAGCAATTTATTTTTCACATAAAGTAGCGAGTAGGTAACGAGCTCCCATAGGAGATACTAAAAAATAATAGTAATAGTACTACTATTATAGTATCATATACTATTATATACTATTATACTACTACAAACTAGAATCCAATAATCAACAAAAATGTTGAGTATTGGACCTTTACATTTCTATAACTGTGTTATTGAATTGGAAAATTAATTAGCTACTTAGCTAGAACTAGTTACCGCAAATAGTAGAGGCGTTACAGTAACACATTACTTAGAAAGGCATTACTGCTGAAACTGTATTGCACCAATATTTTGATTTACATCTCAACCCAAACCTCTACCAAAGTGTCAGTGGGCCTCATTCACAAATATCTTTTTATTATATTTGTTGTATTGATCACTGAGGGGAAACGCATCTTTTGAATTAATCTCTGTGTTGTTATTCATGTCTTCACTGTTTTGCCTGATTCACTGCCTTTTTTTGCTTTATTGTTAAACTAGTTGTACTTTTTCTGTAATTGTATTCTTGCACTGTAAAGCACTTTGAGCATTTCATGTCATGAAAGGTGCTATACAAATAAAGTTTATTATTATTATTATAATTATCATTATTATCCTACAGTACATCAGGATTGGGAATGGACACAGATTTCATCAGGCTGCATGTTCATCAGATGGTAAAGACTTGTAGGCTAGTATTGTGTGACGTTCATGTGATCAACCAGTTTCATAATTGCTATTAGAGATTAATAAGTACCGTGACATTGGTGCGTCTGTGGTCATGGGGACAAAATGATGTTGAGCTCTAAATAAGTGAACAGAACAATAAATACATGTCTATAAACCCAGTACGGTATGCATATGAATATTTAGTTTGAGGTTTGGCACTATTGTAATTGATTTTGCATGACAAATAAGGCAGAGAAACAGAGTGCTATCAAAAATAGCAGATGTACAAGCTCACAGCGCGTCACTCCATGCCACACTGCGAGCTTGTACATCTGCTATTTTTGAATAATCTTTGAAGTGTTTGAATTATTATTTTTTTAACACAAATCTTCTCTTCTGGGGGCGCCTGGCACCAAGAATTTTCAGAAGGGGGTCCGCGGCCAAATATATATCATTTTGGGGGTCCTTGGCACGAAAAAGTTTGAGAACTACTGATTTAGAAGAAGGCATTTGTAGAATCGGCCTGAGGTCTTAATGGGTTAAAGACAGAATGACTCTG
>NC_137625.1:12962659-12995159 GCF_963280865.1 Gymnoscopelus braueri
TATATATATTTAATATCATATTATTTATGTCCCTCAAACGTTTTTCAAAAGGTTTGAGCCTAAATCAAGCCTCAGATATACTCATTCCAACTAACTTCTCTCTGGTTTATAAAGCACTTTCACCTGCAATATACCACATTGTCCTGTTTGGCACGGGGCGCTATTGAGCCAGTTTGTATGCATGTTATCTCCTGGTTCTGTGTGGAAAAAATAAAAAATAAGAAAAAAATAAGGAACTGAAAAACGGGACGATTTGTTCCCTGACGTGACGTCACGTCAGGGAACAAATCAGTTTGGCCTGTTTTGAGACCAATTTACAGAAAACCCCAGATTTGCTGTGAAAGCCTGAGAGTTCAAACTGGGGTATTTTTGAGGATAGAAGAGAGGTAGTAGGGGAGACCAAAAACACACAAAAAAGAAGAAAAAGTAAAAATTCATGGTGTAGTCCCTTTTTAAAACAAATTGCAGATCTACAAGCTCATAGCGCAGCACTCTGTGCCGCGCTATGAGCTTGTAGATCTTAAAATGACACAGATGCGTTCCCAGTCTTAATGGATTAATCCATGTGCTACCAATGCATGCAGTTCTTTTTATTTTCACAGCATTGTACATTGACTGTGTCTACTTTTGACTTCCTGTCTGTGCCAGTGAACTAGAACCAAGACCAGTAGTAGTAATTAGAACAGGGGTCTTCAGGCCAAGGACCCCTTAGCCGAGAGAAAGAGATGAAGCAGGGACCCCCCCCCAATACACATTGTATAAAATTGTGTTGCAGATTAAACATTTTCATAGATTCATAGACTTGTTTGACAGCACTGTCATCAGTGTTGTGTAAATTGATGTTTTTAGTTTGTTTACATATTATTATTATGTTGGATTAATTTAACCACTAAAACCCTCCATACTTTGTAAACTTGACCCTAGGCTCTGTACTGTTCTGCTCTTTATTCCCTCTACACCAAACCTCTTCGCAGAAAATAGCCGATCAACAAGTTCATATCACACAACGATTTGGCGTCCCCCCTGCAGTACCTCTAAGGACCCTCTAGGGGTCCCAGGCCCCCTGTTGAAGACCCCTGAAATAGAACATAGACCAGTAAACTATTATGTAGACCATTAACCTCCAACAACAACAACACAGTGACAGATTGTACTGTAAGTAGAATTTGATATGACTTACATACGTATGGGACTTCCACAACTCAAATTAAAGCTGTGCATCGAACTTCACAAAGCAAAGGTTTATTATCTTTACCAACACCAATGTAGATATACTCTGTTACAAGTAGAAGTCCTGTATTAAAAATGTACTTCAGTAAACGTACAAAAGTGTCGGCATCAAAATATACTTAAAGTACCAATAGTAAAAGTACTCATTGTGCAGAATGTCCCTTTTCACAAGTTGAAAACAGCTACAAGCTCACAATGCGACGCATTGCAGTGGAGTAAAAGTGTATAATATACTGTAGTACAAGTAGAAGTAAAACTTTGGAAATACTCCAGTAAAGTAAAAATACCTCAAAATTTTACTTGAGTAAATGTACTTACACTAGTTACTTACTTTACACCACTGACCAACACCGCATTTAGGCTCAGTAAACCAATTAATTTTAAGTCCTATACAATCTTGCTCCAGCAAATTCATGAACTAATTTTAAAACTAATCCTACACTTTGACGAAACACACGGACAACCAGACAGAAAGGAATAGAATCTTCCGCTCAGAATGATAAACAACAGCACAACGCTCTCTCAACTGATCTGAAGCCCGGAGCAGAGATGGCGAAATTGACTTTATTTTCTTTGGAAATAAATGCATTTGAAAACACCAAACGGACCAATTCCAGAACATCCGCTTAGGTCCAATTATCTGTTGAAATACTTGGCAGTAAACAAGGAAAACTCCGATGACACTGAACTGTTCTGTCATCCCAGCATTAGCCCATTAAAACCGGCAACGCATCTGTCATCTTAAATTTGTTGCATTGGCTATTCAAAAATAGCAGACATACAAGCTCACAGCGCGTCGCTTCGTGCAGCGCTGCGAGCTTGTACATCTGCTATTTTTTTATTTTTGTGTGAGAACTACTGGTTTAGAAGGCGTTTGTAGAGTCGGCCTCAGGTCTTAATGGGTTAAACACTGTCCCCATTCAACATCTGAGACTGAGCATATGAACGTCACATGAATGAGGGTTCTCTCATATCAAAACTGTGATGTGGGTTTCATTGAAGAAGGCGTAAATAGCTCAGCTACCCTCTAAGGTGTTTGCCACACGACTATAACGTTGTTATAGAAACCTCGTATCTCCATGCAGTATTTATTTAGACTTTTTTTCGTAAATTAATGCCCTACTTCATCATACAAGAGGAAAAAATTGCCAATCAACAGGCTCACAGTGTGACGTGTCGTGAGCTTGTACATCGGCGTCGTAATCTTGTAGATCGGCTATTTTTCAAAATGTTTTTAAAATAATAATTAAAAAAAGGGAATGTTTTGGAGATGCAAGGTTTCCACCCGACAGCAATGGTATTATGATAATGTTCTCTAAATTAAAGGGTCAGTAACCAACTTTTAATGGTGCTAATGTTTTGAAAACATGTCGACCCGTTTCCCCCGCAACACGTCGTCCTGTCCAGTAAACAATGAGAACTTCAACCAGCATGCCCGCCTGAAGCTCACACCACCTTCTGAACTCTGCACTTAATTCAGTATTCCACATACTGTGTACAACTGTTTTATCTGCCTGCCATTGGCCAAACACTGGCTCAACATTTGCATCTAGATCCTCCGGATTAGATCTTCAAGGTCAATGTCATCGTCTGTGGTTCCACAGAGTGAACTGGCCCACGGATGTCTTTGATTTGTAAACAAACAGACGAAACTCTGAGCACCTGGTTTTAGAAGGTTTTTAGAGGTTATGGTGTTACATTTCTCTCACACAAATCATTTCTATGATCGCTACCAATTAACTACAACCTTGCATCCATATTCTGGGCATGTCATAATAGGCAAACATTCAGCTAAAATAGGCAACATTCAGCCAAAATAAGCTAATGTTTAGTCAAAATAGCACGTCTACCAGCTGTGTGTGAGCTTGTAGATCGGCTATTGCCGCTATTTGACGAACAACGAAGTGGGTTTAAGCATGAACCCACTTCATGCTTTAGAGATGTCTCTCTAAAAAGAAAAGCTGGAAGCTGGCACTTTAAGACAGTTGAAGTATCGGTTTTGTCACTCTAAACTACCCTGATGGAGTAAACATCAGCCGACTGGTGGTCCCAATGGGGTAGAAATGAGAGTCGTCGCGGGCCTGCTTTCCATCTTCCGCGATAAGCCAATACCATGTCCTCATCTGCTCCGAGCCGTGACACAAGCCAAGCGCTGTGCTTCCTTCTCTGCGGAATAAAACGCTTTCAAAACGCCTTCAGTTCCAATACCTCCTGAGGTCGTTTCTCCCCCATCACCCCATCTCTCCCTTAGCTCACTAAGACCGGGAATGCATCCGTGTCGTTTTTAGATTTCTTTGACTATTAAAAAATTGCAGATCTTGTAGAACTGCAAAAAAAAAAATATTGTGAAAATGTGTGCAAATCTTAGAATATATAAAAAAAAAATTAACACAAAACTTTGCTTCTGGGGGGGGGGGGGGGGTTCCTGGAACAAGATATTTTGAGATGGGGGTCCGCGGTCAAATACATATCATTTTGGGGGTCCTTGATATAAAATGTGCACACGTTTTCACGATTTAAAAAAAAATAGCAGATCTGCAAGCTCATAGCTTGTATATCTGCTATTGTAGGAGCTTGTATATCTGCTATTTTTTTTCTAAAAATGACACAAATGCGTTCCCGGTCTTAATGGGTTAAGGAACACTCCCTCTGTCTTACCTAATAGCGGCCTCGCTTGTTTGCTCTGTCTCCGAAAAAGTCTGTCTGATTATCCCATCAAATATGATCCTTCAATAGCACAAAGCACTTCAGGTGAAATATAAGGCCCCACCCGGCCCGGACGCAGCCAATCCGTTTTGCTGCGGTCTGCGGCGAGGCGGTCATCGATAACTATCGCGTTCACTAATTACCATGCAATTCACCCAGTTCAACAATGGCGGAGAACGCAGAGGGACGCTGGATTGTTGCGGCGAACACCGCGGACAAAGGCAGAACACTGAGGTAGTGTAGGAATGTACTGAACTTACAGCACACACACGCGCACACACACACACACACACACACACACAGGAGCTCCCATTGTTTGCCATTGGAAGATAAACTTCCTGGAAAAGGGGGTTTATCAATCAGCCTCACATCCGCTGTATGAACGGCTCACGAGAGAGAGATCGTGCATCACGCTGTCTGTCCACATGCACAGGGAGGTGAACGCTGCACAAAGTGCACATAAGCACAGACGCTGGGCCAACGGCGTGTGCTCTGTCGGGTGGAAAGCTAATATTATGTCCAAAAGTGTTACTTTTCAGGATTCAAATTCGAAAGTAGCAAAAGTAGCAGATCTGCAAGCTCGAAGCGCGGCACGAAGCGTCACGTTTGGAGCTTGCAGATCTACTTTTTTATGCTTATGCGTGACGCTGTAGTATGATCAAGTAGGGAGATGAGGAGGTTTCTGCCCGACAGCACCGATATGGACCATACATGAGTGAATAAGAAGTTCTATATGAAGCATGGTCTGTGTGTGCGTGTGCGTGTGTGTGTGTGTGTGTGTGTGTGTGTGTGTGGATTACCTTGGATAAGAGCTGTGATTTGCTGAGACTTCTGTGCAGGATGTTCTCTTAGAATCTCCAAAGCTGTTCTCCCCTGGCTGTCCGTCAGGTTGATATCAATACCTGAAACATAGGCACACACACACACGCAAGCACGAACATGCATGCATGCACACAGCACACACACACACACACACACACACACACACACACACACACACACACACACACACACAGAGCAGAGCACAGGTTGAGTCGGTAAATCACATACACATGTAGGTACAGTAAGTGCAAAACACACACCATCTGAAACTAAACTGTTTACTGACCAAGAGACAAAAATGTGAGGATAAGGGTGACTTTTCGTGGTGATACATTGTGAACACAATTACACCGTTTACTTGATTCAGTGTCGCCGAATGTGGTGACCAATCAAATTCTGTGACCGGAGCTATTCCACCCATCCAGAGCATGGGAAAAGCATCTGTCCTTCGGAGAAGTTGGGACCAATTATCAAAAGGTCGCAGGAAAGTGCCTGCTGACTTAACTCTTTGCATGACTCTTTCTAGGCTCCCTGGCTGTGCCTGTGCACAAACATATTTCTTAGCCATGAAAATGACTGTGGTGCCCCAGACCAGTACTATGTCCCCACAAGGTCAATGTTGACATGTGTATCCTTGTGGGGATTTTTGGTCCCCACATGGATAGTACAAGTACACACACAGGCCCACGCACGCGCACACCCCCACCCACCCACACACACACACACACACACACACACTGCCAGAGGGTGCCAATGTCATTGTGAAGGATCATGGAAGGGCACACACACCAGGCTGAGCAATCAATCAACACGCTGCTGGATAGCCTATCAGAGCTGGGGAGCTGATGATTGACAGGTATTGGAACAACTTGCAGGGAACAGTCTGGTAGGACAGAAATCCAGGACCTGGACCCAAGTCCAACTATACTCACAATAATCTGTGGTGTCTTGGACTTGACTGGGGTTTTGTTTGTTTGTTGCTTATTACTTGAACTTGGGACAGTCCCGAGTCCAAATGTCATAGGCATTTGGACAAACGAAGAATTCAAAACATTTCAAAACATCTCCCATGTCAATGAACTCCGCTGGCCTGGCAGCCTGGCACACATGCACAGCAAAAGTTTTTTACCCCTTATTTTGGGCTGCAGTAATCTGATCCTGGGTCAGCCTATTCATCACACACGGTACTTCATGCTTTTTACTCCTGATCAATGCTGAGTACAGGTACTTCATGCTTTTTACTCCTGATCAATGCTGAGCACAGGTACTTCATGCTTTTTACTCCTGATCAATGCTGAGCACAGGTACTTCATGCTTTTTACTCCTGATCAATGCTGAGCACAGGTACTTCATGCTTTTTACTCCTGATCAATGCTGAGTACAGGTCTTCTTGGATACACTTGGATATTACAAATGATAAACAGACCCAAATGGCCTTAACAAAACTCGGGTCGCGGGTATTTTCGGTTTGGGTAGACGCAGGAAGACCTCTAGTCCAGTTCCCAAACTGGGGCTCGGGACCCCCAGGGCCCAGGGGGTCCCCAAATTATTTTGGGGGGTCCCCAGATGATTAGCTTAATGTGCAACATTGTTTTCTCACTCAACAGTAAACAAACCAACATTCAGTCAAAGTGTATACAGGGTATCTGCACATTTCTAAAGTTAAATTGTTTGGGAACCCTTGCTGTGGTCTACATTACAGGGTTCATTCCATCTTAACACGACAGTGAGACAGAAATGTAAACATAGATGTCATGTACAATGTTACAAAGCTGAGAAAAGAGGAAAGTTGATGTCTATATTTGTCTGACCACTAAATGTAGTTTAGATGGTCAACTATAGGCTGACTAAACTGGGTTTGTACAGTGTTTCCATTTAGCGCAGTATGTAGTATGTATACTGTATAACTCTACAGCACCACACATATTTCAGCTACAGGGTCCAGAAATAAAACAAACACACAAAACACTTGATATACAGGAGGAGTAAATAATTACTAATTAATCAAATAAATTCCAATGAACAGACAACTTTCACTTCCAACCTGGTGTCCTTATTTTGGGCATGTCATTGTACGCAAAAAAAATAATGATGTCAGAAACTGTTCACAGTTAAAAGAAATAAAGGCATGTTCTCCCCGTGTCCCCTGGGATAGGTACCCTCACAAAAAACATGCAGTAATCCTGGTCTCTATACTGCCTCCCCCTGGTCAGCCGGGGCGCCTGATGGAGGGGAAAGGAACTGGTTGGAATAACGTGTTCCTTTCATGCGCTACGTCCTACCGGGGTGATAAGAAGTGGCTTGCTAGCTCCTCATGCATTGAAGGAGGCGTGAGCTCAGTTCTGGGCTCTCCCCAGGCTGGCAGAGGGAGTAGCACCCAGGATTACATAGGCAATTGGGTGAATAATTGGGTTACAAAATCGTGGGATAAAAACATAAACAAATTATATAGAATAAAAATTAAAGCAAAAATAGCAGATCTACAAGCTCACAACGCATGGCATTGTGACGTGTTGTGAGCTTGTAGGTCTGCTATTTTCGCAGATCAACCAGACGCATGACTCAGAATTTTTTTTTGCTTACATCACTGGTTTGAGAACTGAGACATGCCAGGACGCCCTTATTTGCTTATTAAATGGATGTTGATATTTCTACACCCTTGACTGTCTCCTTGGGAAGTATTTGGTTGACAATGGGTCCTCCCCCCACCACACACACACACACACGCGCACGCACACACACACACACACACACACACACACACACACACACACACACACACACACACACACACACACACACACACACACACACACACACACACACACACACACACACACACACACACACACACACACACACACACACACACACACACACACACACACACACACACACACAGCTTTGTACGGGATGTGAAGGGTAAAAGTCCCAAACATCAGGCCTGTGCGGTCCTGTGTTGATCTGGCATAAAAATAAAGGCCCGGGTCAAAAGAACACGGGCGGCCAGAGGAAGTCCTCCGGGTCGAGAGAGGAAACAGGAAGTGCTAGAGGAAAGTGGGGTGGGGGGGGGGGGGCATATAGGAAGGCTGTGTACTGCAGACTCCATACACCCTCGGCAAGGTGACGTGGAAATGTTAGGATGAGCTGTTAAACCGTTAAAACCGGAAAAGCATCTGTGTCATTTTAGATCTTTTAATAGCAGATATGCAAGCCTGTAGATCTGCTATTTTAGATTTTTTTCTTTGAATATATACAGTATATTATATCTTACATCTTTGCTTCTGGGGGTCCCTGGAACAAAATATTTTGAAATGGGTGGTCGGCAGCCAAACACATAATTTTTGGGTGTCCTTGACATGAAAAAGTTTGGGCACCACTGATACAGCAAAAGAAAAATCAGAAAACTGTGACATTTTGTAGAATCGACCTCAGGTCTTAATGGGTTAATCTGTTAAATGTATCACTGGGCTGTCACGATCATGGACGTTTACCTGACGATTAATATTGTCATACAGATAGTTGCGATCAATGATTTGATTGTGTTTTCGGCATTGAACATTGAACATTGAGACATATGAATAAAAATTAAATTTCTGTTTGCCTTTTAGGCTTCGTAAACAAAAAATTGCACTGGGCAGATATGACAAATAACTTTAAAATATATAAAGAAATGACCAACATAATAATTTTATACTTTCAAAACATGTTAAAAGTAGCGGAAATAGCCGATCTACAAACTCAAACAACACGTCACAAAGCAACTGTATCATTCTAGATTTTAGCGTTGGCTATTCTAAAATAGCAGATGTACAAGCTTGCATCTCGGCACGAAGTGACGTGCTATTTATAATATAATATATATATATATACATTTAGAGTAGCCAATCATTTTTTACCCCTTTTTCTCCCCAATTTAGTCGTTATGCCAATTAATTCCTCCCCACACACATTTCTGTGTTGTCACTGCTGTCGTATCCTACCGACTCACCTGCCAGTGAGGAGCCCCCACCGGGACGACGTAGAGTCTTCGTCCTACTCCTCCCGCCCAACACTCCCCGCTGACAGGTGCCGCCCCCAGCCTGTAGGAGTACGTGCAATGACCAATATCACCCTCCTACCCGCCCGGCTTCCCTCCCCCGAACACGGGCCAATTGTGTTCGTGTAGACGCTCGACAAAGCCGGATGCACCACGGTGGATTCGAACCCACAACCTCCGCAGTGGTAAAGTCCCTGCCCACCACCACGGTGGGCAGGGACTTTACCACTGCGCCACCCGAGCGCCCAATATTGAATCATTTTGATTTATATTTTTTAACACAAATCTTCTCTTTTGGGGGTCCCTGGCGTATTTTCAGATGGTGTCCTAGGCCAAATATATATCAATTTTGGGGGTCCTTGACACGAAAAAGTTTGAGAACTACTGGTTTAGAAGGCATTTGCATAATCGGCCTCAGGTCTCAATGGGTTAACCCATTAAGACCTGAGGCCACGTCTAAAAAAAAACTAAATCCTAAAAAGTTTTTGGAAAAAAATATAAAAAAATAATTTTCACGATTTTTAAAAAATAGCAGATCTACAAGCTCATAGCGCGGCACTCGGTGCCGCGCTATGAGCTTGTATATCTGCTATTTTTGAAAAGCCAAAGAAATCTAAAATGACAGATGCGTTCCAGGTCTAAATGGGTTAAAGCACTATGTTCCATAGTTTGTGAGGAAATGCAATGGATTCCCTTTCAGGACACCAATCGCCTTCTCACATTACACATCAATACTATGTCACGTCCTATTTTTGGGGAAATTGCGAGTTAGAATCACCCAGAGAGCTGATTATATAAGACAGAACATCTGACACAGCTTTTTACTGCAGTATTGCATGTCAATGTGAAACAGTTTCGTGACCAAGCAGATGTGTGCTGAGATCCGCTATTGCATCATTTCAGTCTGAGCAGATGCCAGTGGTGTGTGCTGCGATTGAACAGTTTTCTGAAAAACTTATGTCGCTACATATCAGTGGTGCTCAAAACTTTTTCATGTCAAGGACCCCCCAAAATGATATGTATTAATTTGGTCACGGACTCTCCCCCGCCCCCCCCCCCCCATCTCAAATGGGGTTGTTCTCCAGGGACCCCCAGAAGCAAAGATTAGACCTTCTGGTCCACTCTCTCGAGTGTAGGAGCAATGAGGGACAGCGGGGGGAAGGCGTACAGGAGTATCCTGGGCCATGCGTGCACGCTAGCACGTCCAGGCCCAGAGGCACCGTCCCCCTCACTGAAAAGAATAAGCGACATTTTGTGTCGTCTTGTGAGGCAACTCAAATCTATCTGAGTAATGAAGCAATGAGCTTGCAGGTGAGGAAATGGGCGGGGGAAGGTGAAGGAGGTCAATGAGGTGACAGTGTGGCGTGTGGGAGTGGCAGGATGTGACGGGACAAAGTTAGTGACAATGACAACAAATGAGCTAACTGAATGACAGGACTAAGGAATCAGGAAGGACGCAATCACATGCACACACATACACACATTATTTGCACTACTATACTTATTACAGTTTACGACAGCATTGAATATAGCTGAAAATAGCCAAAAATATAGAGCTGTGACATCGCCACACAACAAAGTTTAAAACATGGAAAACTCTAACCCTATCACCTAAACCTAAACTCTAAAGGTCCTTACACACCGGGGCGATTTTTTTCATGCAAATATTTTTTTTTTTTAAAAACCTTATAAAGTCAATGCAAGCTTCCACACCAGTTTCGCGGAGCGAAAAAAGCGTCTTTTAATTATTCGGAACGAGTCCGAATTTTGCGTATATTCGCATATTCGCCGGTGTGTAACCGCCTTAAATGGCTGATCCTAACACTAAAGCTCCTTACACACCGGGGGCGATTTTTTCATGCGAATAATATGTTTTTTTAAAAACCTTATAAAGTCAATGCAAGCTTCCATGGAGCGAAAAAGCGAAAAAGCAAAGCGAAAAAGCGTCTTTTAATTATTCGGAACGAGTCCGAATTTTGCGTATATTCGCATAATCGCCGGTGTGTAAGGACCCTAACCCCACCCTGAATCTTTTACCAATTGTAAACCTACAGGTATCTCTAAAAATCTTTATTTTATTTTACCATAAAACACAATGTCCTCACAATGTCCATTTCTCAAATTCCAATATACTTGTGTTGTGGGGACATTTGGCCCTCACAAGTTGAGTAATACAAGCACACACACACACACACACACACACACACACACACACACACACACACACACACACACACACACACACACACACACACACACACACACACACACACACACACACACACACACACACGGCAGCACACGCACACCCAGCCTCCCAGTGTGAGTGATTGATTATGACATCATGCGGCTGCCGTTTATCACAGTGACCCAACGACCTGCTGTCAACACTGATGAGATCATCAACATGGGACAGGGCGCCCCGTTATCATCTCATGTTATCTAGGTGGGGGGAGGGGGGCGGGGGGTGGTACTGGGTACTGTAGCTGTGTTCACATACAGTAACGTTGCTGTCGGACAGAAACGTTGTACCTCCATATACAGTATATGTTTTGATGTGCTTTTTACGAATGTAAAAAGGTGTACCAGGGTGTCCCCAGCCAAATTAGTTAATAGCGTCACAATAATTTTAACCATGTTTAATATTTTGGCTATTCAAAAATAGCAGATATACACAAGCTCATAGCGCGTCACTTTGTGCCGCGCTATGAGCTTGTAGATCTGCTATTTTTGAAAAATCGTGAATATTAAGTGCAAATCTTTGAATATATATTTCTTTTTAAGCGAACATTCTAACTGAAATCTTTGCTTCTGGAGTTCCCTGGCACAAAACATTTTCAGATGGGGTCCGCTCCCAAATATATATCAACTCGGGGGTCCTTGAACTTGACAAAGTTTGAGAACCACTGGTTTAGTGTGTCTGTGGGTTTTATAAATACGTAACCAATGAAAATGATTAAGAAGAGCTTGTGATGAAATAATAACAACATTGGATCCATTGGAACACATCAGGTTCTTTTTTTCCCCCCCATTTCCTGAAAAGCAACCGTTTTGGACATACAAGGTTTCCACCCGGCCGTCAGCGACGATAAAGTGTGTGGTGTGTGTGTGTGTGTGTGTGTGTGTGTGTGTGTGTGTGTGTGTGTGTGTGTGTGTGTGTGTGTGTGTGTTAGTGCAGCTAAGTGCGGGTCAAAGGAGGGAAGGGGAAAACATTATGAATTGCGAACACATTGCAAACGCATCACATAAATCTAAACTTGTGCTCCTGGTGGGGAAAATGTATCTGTTCCCTCTGGGAAGAAGAAGAAGAAGAAGCCCACCTGAGTCAAGTAGGAGGCGAATTACATCCATCTTCCCATAAAGAGCAGCTTCGTGGAGGGAACTGCCATTCTCTGTCTGGAGGAGGGGGAGAGAGAGGGAGGGGGGGGGAAGAGAGAGAGAGGGAGAGAAGAAGAATGTTAATATTGCATCATCATCATCATCATCATCATGAAAGTGAGAACAGACATCAAAGGAGACATGACTGGGAGACATCAAGTGGTTTGAAGCCAGCAGGAGATAAGCTACAATATTTGATAAGGACTTGATACACTGGGTCACCCAGCCGATGGCATATCAAAACAAGTCACTTTCTCTTCATCACATTAAAGCAGCACTACATAACTTTCCTCTTCTAACCCGGATTTGAACCTGGTTTCCTGCTTAAGTGTTAAATTCACTTTAAAACACAGAAACAATTACATACTACATTGGCCTTCATCTCCTGATGAAGGCCAACTGTGGCCGAAATGTTGTACCATATAATCTTATAATCGTTTCTGTGCAATGCTGTTGTGCAGATTTGTATTCTTTTGAGCTGTCACTTTGTGTCCAGCACCAGCAACAAACTGGATGTGCACAACCCACTGTTTTGAGCCAGACTGTGATTCACCTGCACTGAACCCTGTGTGGAAACATGCCAGTTGAAATGTGACCATGATGTCCTGAATGACCACGTGCACTGGATTCAAACCTGCATTACAAATAGCACCCAGTACTAGGGCTGGACAATTCACCTAACATAATTGATATCAAAACCCATACGTAGAACCAATAATAACCGACTTCATCTTGCTCATGTTGGTTAATCGAATAATCGAGAAGCAGGTTTTATTATTTTAAATTCTTACATTTCTTATATCAATGAATCTACACGAAAAACGTTCTAATAGATTTGTTTTATAATCCTCTAAATAGATTAGTCTGATTAACCACTTAAACACATGCATTATACTTCTTTGTACAAAGGTTGTGTACCAAAAAAAATGGAAATAACCGGTTTACAAGCTCACAAGGCTTTTGAAATGATCGTGATATTGATTTGAAGTCATATCGCCCAGCCCTACCAAGTATAACTATCACAGTAAGACTTTGCCGGTCTTGTCTAGGTCTTGTATTTCTGTTGTTATGTTATGTTCTTCTTATAGTTTTCATGGTTCTATGTTCATGTCTTCCCCAGGTGTTTCTCATGTGTAATCATTCCTCATGTGTATATTAGTCTTGTTCCCCAGTCAGACCTTGTCGAGTCATTGTTTGGTGTCACATCATGTTTGGTGTAACATCATGTTTAGTGTTGTATCATGATAGCTTGTGATTGTGACGTTTTCCCTGTTATTTTGTATTAAATCACCCAATCTTGGGTTTTGAACTCTGCCTGCATTGCTTGGGTCCTCACTACACCACCAGATCGCGACAATAACTCAATACATAGGACTTCAGCGGTATGATGCAACACATGGAAACTGGAGGAATGGGGTGTTACTGCTATGGGCTCCATTCTTGGACCAACAGAGATGACAGAGCTTAACACATAAAATGACAGGCCATCTGTCGATATAAATGTATGTATATAAGAATCATGCATGGAAGTACACAGTGAAATAATACTGAATCTGAGAGTGTAGAAATGTAAATCAGTTACAATTGATATTTTAGGTATTTAGCAGAAACTCTTATCCGGAGCGACTTACAAGTGTGTGAAAGCGGTGTAAACAGAGTAAGCATGAAATCTAGTGAACAAACAACAATATTTGCATAAGTAGAGTGCATAGATAGAGAATACTGTAGTGCCTCAAAGAAACTAGGATACCATATCAAACCTAGCATCTGTCTTAACACATTGATTGCCAAGATCGCATTGATGCGTTCTTTCAAATCCATCACTTGATTGCCTAGATCGCATATATGCAATCTTTAATTTTTTGGGGAAAATTCCACAAGGGAATTAACACAGCTTTGGAATGATCGATCGTCTCTCAGAGAAGAAAAATGTGAATGTGACGTCATACCAAAAAACGTCACTTCCACCCGCCCCAATTGATGGGATTTTCAGAAAAACGGCTGTATCTCAGTTTCTTTTTTTTCCCATTGAAAACCACCCGTTTTCAGCGGACCAGAGCTCCAAAATTGTCGTTCCCATGGATACACAGATCCTTCTGCCTAGTCACAGGAACGTTTTCCGTGTTTTCTTTTTACACGATGTCGGTTCCACGGCGTTTCAAATATCATCAAAATGAGGTAATTATACGTTGGCACGGGGATGTTTAAAACCGTGGCAATCAATGTGTTTACGGGAAAAAACCCCAAAAGTTAAAATATGGAGATACAACGTTTCTGCCTGACCGTGACAACATGTTTACTTGTTCATGTTTTTGTTACTTTGCTTTTTTTTTTCTTGACCTCATGTTAAGACTATTATTTAGATGGTGTTAATGCCCTACTTCGTCATACAATTGTGTCAGGCAAAAAAGTTGCAAAAATAATCTGCTATTTTAGCTATTTTTTTATTTGATTTTGAACCCGACAGCAACGATATAATATCTTATATGTTGGTAACTTGTTCACATTTCTATGCAGATATTATCTGCATAGGAAAAAAAGAACTATCGAAAAAATGAAATAAATGTGACAAGAAGGGATAAACTAGCATCTATCCAAAACGGTGACAAGAAAGGAAAGTTAAGTTACAAATGGATACATTTAACACTGACGATTGGAATGTGTCAATTGACATACAGTATATGTACTCTATATATATATCATAGGTTGACACTGTGATCATTTGAGTGACTTCCACCAGAGTTCCTGCTTCAATAACCTTCTGTCACCAGACGGGTGACAAATTAAAAGGTAAAACCAACATCAAGTGTCTTTGTAAGGTTCTTTTCATGATTAAAACACTTTAACCCATTGATACCTGGAACGCATCTGTGTCACTTTAGCTTTCTTTGGCTATTCAAAAATAGCAGATATACAAGCTCATAGCGCGGCACCGAGTGCCGCGCTACGAGCTTGTATATCTGCTATTTTTGAAAAATCTCGAAAATATTTTTTTTAGATTTTTTTCAAAAAACTGTTAGGATTTAGAAGACATTTCTAGAATCTTCTCAGGCATTTTTAATCATGAAAAAACAACAGTAACTACCACTAGATACTGTTGATCTTTCCTTTAATTTGTCACCCATCTGTATAGCATGCTATTAAAATGTCTTGTTGAGAGCTCAGTATCCCCTTGGGAATGATAACAAGTCACATACACTGTGTGTGTGTGTGTGTCACACACACACACACACACACACACACACACACACACACACACACACACACACACACACACACACACACACACACACACACACACACACACACACACACACACACACACACACACACACACACACACGGTTATGGTTAGTATATTACTGTACATCTGTCATGAGCGGTTTGGACATAAGATTAAGAAGATCCAAAAACCTGGACTAAATCAAAACCCCAGCTCAGGACCCTTAATGAAGACAAATTATTCCGCTTTAACCACTTAATAAAACTGACTTGAAATACAAGTGGACCGCTTTCTTCCGTCTACACAGAATCTCTTCGCGAAAAATAGCCGATCTACAAGCTCACAACACGCCAAAGAATAGGGAGGCTGGGGTTGAGGTGGTTAAAAAATTATCCATTTAAAAATAGCTCATAGACATAGATCGAAATGTTTTGTTTGAAAACTTCATATTTTTGGGGGGGGAAATGTTAGAAAACTTTCGCCTACCATGACATGCCCAAACCAGGCCTTAAAGTGGTTAATGATATACGGCTGTTGAAACTCGACTGAATAATATAACACTACTGTACGTCAAATCAACGCAAGCGCTCCACAGGGAGAGCGCTGAGCACACAGTTCCACGTTCCTCTATAAACAGAAGAGTATCGTCAGCGCGTTGGGAGAGAGAGAGAGAAAAGAGCAGTACGCAGCAGTCACAACCTCAGTGATCCGTGCAGATTTCTCCCTACGTCCACAGTCATGGATGCAGCATTCAAAAGGTCAAAAACGTGGGTCAGAAGCGCTACCGGGCGTGACTGTCCAGGTCTGGGATGGATCCCTCCAGGGATTGAAGCAGGTGTCAGCAAACGGAGAAAATTTTACTCTAGAAGAGGACCCGACTCAAACCACAGCGTCGATACACTGAGTGCTTTCATGTGAGAAAACAGACGTGTGTGTGTGTGTGTGTGTGTGTGTGTGTGTGTGTGTGTGTGTGTGTGTGTGTGTGTGTATTACAATACTTGTGAGGGCCAGATGTCCCCACAAGTATAGTACAATTTGAGAAATAGACATTGTGAGGACTTCACAAGAGAAAATGTTAGTTTTATGGTTATAAAAATGTAATACAAAAAGATTTTTAGAGATAGGTTAAGGTTAAGGTTTACAACTATGAAAAGGTTGGGGTTAGCGTCGTCCACCAAAAAATAGCTGATCTATAAGTAGTTGATGTCCTTACAAGTATAGTAATACAAACGTGTGTGTGTGTGTGTGTGTGTGTGTGTGTGTGTCCCATTACGCTTCCAGAAACCCCTCCCCTGACCTGGCGACCTCTCTCCACGCCACTTCCTGTCCTGTTTCCCATGCCGATGGATGCCGTGATGTCACAGGAAGACAATTCACTCTCGCCGCGTTTCCAGGAATTGTGAAAAGAATTAGCTTTAGATTGTGTTCCAGTCTCATGCTTTGTAGTGTGTGGGTGTGGATGTGTGTGTGTGTGTGTGTGTGTGTGTGTGTGTGTGTGTGTGTGTGTGTGTGTGTGTGTGTGTGTGTGTGTGTTTGGGGGGTGCTACAATATGAATGCTTCAGGATAAGTGTAAAGCTTTAATGCTAATGAAATACATGACTTTGAGGGAAACGCTGTGTGTGTGTGTGTGTGTGCGTGCGTGCGTGCGTGCGTGCGTGCGTGTGTGTGTGTGTGTTAAACTTTTGCTCTGTTGGCTATGTGCCAACAGAGCAGCAGGTACCTCCATTGGGATTTCCCTCATTATTATGGAGAGCGGGAGAGAGAGAGAGAGAGAGAGAGAGAGAGATAAAGAGATGGAGAGAGAGAGAGAGAGAGAGAGAGAGAGAGAGAGATGGAGAGAGAGAGAGGGAGAGAGAGAGAGAGAGAGAGAGAGAGAGAGAGAGAGAGAGAGAGAGAGAGAGAGAGAGAGAGAGAGAGAGAGAGAGAGAGATGGAGAGAGAGAGAGAGCTGCTTGATGCATAATTCATTCACACTCAGATAGACCTACGTACAGTATGTGGCCTGCAATTACGAACCGCTATGCATAATACACAACATAAAAACGCACACTTACATGCACACGCACACACATACACTCAAACACACACGTACATGCATACCGTACAGATATGCTAACAACTGCTCGCAATTTACAAGGTGGCCATCTGTGATCCACCCCCTGCATTCATTTTACTGTCAATGAGAGAGAGAGAGGGGGGGGGGGTGTACAGGGAGAGAGAGGGGGGGCGGAGGACTCGGAAAAGAGAGAGAGAGAGACTGTAGGTAGTGAAGAAAGTGTTCATTATTGTTCATGTACGTATGTCACACACATGCACGCACGCGCACGCACGCACGCACGCACGCACGCACGCACACACACACACACACACACACACACACACACACACACACACACACACACACACACACACACACACACACACACACACACACACACACACACACACACACACACACACACACACACACACACACACACACACACACACACACACGGCTGGTGGGATGCAGGACCTCTCTGTCTTTACACACATGCACACCGACACCGTGTCAACTATACAAGCACCGTGTCACATCGCAACATGTTGTGATCATGCAAATCAGCTACTTAAATCACTTTTAAAAATAGCAGCCGAAAACATTCCCTGGAGAAAAGACTGAGAAACAAGTCACCCTTGTCAACTAGTTGGCCAGATAATCAACAGCTTGTTTCTCTGATAGTTTATGTTGTTTCCCAGAGCAACGATTACAAACAGGAAGGTTGGAACATTCAGGATAGCTGTGTTATTGTTTAGAGAAAAACCAGTCTATATTTAGCCAACACAAAAACACTGCTGTAAACGGTAAATGGCGCATGTACTGTATAAACTAAAGCACCTCTATCCAAAGTGCTTCACAATGTGCATTAACAGTCACCCATTCATACTCGCATTCATGGCACCAACCAGACTTCTCATTAGGAGTTTTCTGAAACACCTATGCTGCAATATATCGTTGCTGTCGCTGTCGGGCAGAAACCTTGTAAGTAAGTAAGTAAGTAAGTAAATTTTATTTATATAGCACCTCTCACAGAGAGAAACTCACAAAGTGCTTTACATACAGAAAATAAAAACAACAACAAAGGTAATTAAAAGCTGTACAATGTGTCTCTTAACAATAACAATAACAGACAAAGAGAAAACAAGATCATACAACATCAATAAACGCCTGCTCAAATAAAAGCGTTTTTAAGTTGTTTTTAAAAATGTCAACAGATGCAGCATCTCTCAGGGCTTTTGGGAGACCATTCCAAAGATTTGGGGCAACTGTTTGGAAGGCCCTGTCACCTTTGGTCTTTAAAAATGTTCTGGTAACCTTTAAATTACCATCTCCATATTTCAACTTTTTGTGTTTTTTCGTCAATTAACGCCCTACTTTGATCATACTACAGCGTCACACAAAAGCTTCAAAAGTAGCAGATCCACAAGCTCCAAACGCGGCATAACCAAAACCATCATAAAGTTTTAGCATAACCTTTGACTTAACGGTAGGGTAAGTGATTTTCTTTGGTTAAAATAAGTGTTAAATAGCTCTATATTCTGATAGTACTCATTGCTATAGAGTGTTTGTTCAGTAAAAGGAGTCTCCTTGTTGTCACGATCCGCTCCTCGGACCGTGGACTGACTTTATTATTTAGCCGTTGTCTGACCTTAATTGGTATTGGACCCTTTTGGACCCTCTTTGTGCTGTATTGTTCCCGGTTCTCCTTGTACTGTTGTTTTTGTAGTGATGTCCAAGTGTTTCCTGTTTAGCCTAGTTAGTGTTTCCTGTCTTGTCTCACCTCCCTTTGATTAGTTATGTTCTCCACCTGTGTCCTGTTGTGCCCCAGCCAATCCCTGTGTTAATTGTCCTTTGTTCTCACCTGTGCTTAGTTAGTCCCTGTCTATGTATATGCCCCTCTGTTTCCAGTCTGTGTTGGTTCATTAATGTTGTCAGTGTGTTCTGTCTGTTACCTGTTGTCCTTATACTCCCTGTTTAAGTAATAAATCCCCCTGCATCTGAATCACTCTGTCTCCGCTCACTGTCTGCGCTTGGGTCCTACACTTCTCTGCCCCGCACCGTGACAGAATGAACCAACCAAATGGACCCAGCGGACAGCCCAGCAGATGGCTTTGAAGTACTTCTCTTCACACCTGCCTAGCCGTTTGCCTGTTCACCTACCTGCTCTCCAGCCTGTCGATGGCCAGCCTACTCATCAGCCTGCACCCCTTGGTTGTAGGCCTCCAGCCTCTCTGCTCCGAGCCTGCCTCTGTTGACCCCGTGTTCCCTGAGCCAGCCTTTGCTGAGACAACTGCTTCCCTATGCTGGGTCTCGCTAGGCTATCGTCAGGGGGAACCGGGCGAGGGGGCGTCATCGTCCTGGCCTTCGACACCGCCAACGCTCCCAGCTGCCCAGCATCCAGGAGCCTCCACTGCCCTGCATCCAGAAGCCTCCACGGTCCAGCTCCTGCTTCGCCCCGGGTCAGCGCCGACGAACGGCGGGCGGCCGCCGAGACGTCCGAACCTGGACGGGCTCCGCCAGTATCCAGGTGCGGCGTCCGGTCCTTCTGTGCTGGTTCGCGGTCTCGGCAGGGCCGTTCGTGACCCGTTTTCCGGTCGCCGCTGTCCGGGCCCTCTTCTCATCTGCCTTGGTTCCCTGCCCCCCCCCGGCTCTTCGCCTGCCGTCCGGGCCTCCCCGGCCGCTTTCTGGCTGGTTCCCGGCGGTCGTCCTGCCTCGAGCTCCTCTTCTCTGCCCCGGTTCCTCGCCTGCCATTCCGGACCTCTCCTGCCGTTGTCCGGCCGGACCCGGGTGGCCATCCCGGCCTCGACCCGCGCCTCTCTTCTGGTCCTGCTTGCGCCCTCTGTGCCGACATCCTCCGCGCAGAGCCCTGGCAGCGCGCCCCCCCCCCCCCCCCCCCTGGTCCTGCTTGCGCCCTCTGTGCCGACATCCTCCGCGCAGAGCCCTGGCAGCGCGCCCCCCCCCCCCCCCCCTGGTCCTGCTTGCGCCCTCTGTGCCGACATCCTCCGCGCAGAGCCCTGGCAGCGCGCCCCCCCCCCCCCCCCTGGTCCTGCTTGCGCCCTCTGTGCCGACACCCTCCGCGCAGAGCCCTGGCAGCGCCCCACCCCCCCCGGTCCTGTCTCTGCCCTCCCCCCCCGGAGGTTCTGGCCCGCTTTTCTGCCGCCCCCCCATTCCGGTTCTGGGACGCCTGGAAGTCGTCCCGTGGAGGGGAGGTACTGTCACGATCCGCTCCTCGGACCGTGGACTGACTTTATTATTTAGCCGTTGTCTGACCTTAATTGGTATTGGACCCTTTTGGACCCTCTTTGTGCTGTATTGTTCCCGGTTCTCCTTGTACTGTTGTTTTTGTAGTGATGTCCAAGTGTTTCCTGTTTAGCCTAGTTAGTGTTTCCTGTCTTGTCTCACCTCCCTTTGATTAGTTATGTTCTCCACCTGTGTCCTGTTGTGCCCCAGCCAATCCCTGTGTTAATTGTCCTTTGTTCTCACCTGTGCCTAGTTAGTCCCTGTCTATGTATATGCCCCTCTGTTTCCAGTCTGTGTTGGTTCATTAATGTTGTCAGTGTGTTCTGTCTGTTACCTGTTGTCCTTATACTCCCTGTTTAAGTAATAAATCCCCCTGCATCTGAATCACTCTGTCTCCGCTCACTGTCTGCGCTTGGGTCCTACACTTCTCTGCCCCGCACCGTGACACTTGTCTCTCCAGCTCTTTATAAAACAGAAAATGCATTTTCGTTTCAGTTTCAGTTTCATTTCCAATTTTATCCAATCAGGACAGAGAACTCAATCAGGATACAGATTACCGTAAACAAGTGAAATTGGAAGTGATGACACTAAGAAATGAGCAGGCAAAATTGGAACTGGAACACTATAAAAATGAAGCTTAAAAATGGGTACTTTCTCCTGATTGGCTGAGATTTTGACACCTATCGGAAATGTATTTTCTGTTTATTAAAGAGCTGGAGAGACGGGGAGACTCCTGTTACTGAACAAACACTCTAGAGCAATGATTACTATCAGAATATAGTGCTTTAACCTTTTAACAAAATACTTTTTGTTTTAACCAAAAAATATCACTTACCCTACCTTTAACTACCTGTAGCATTCATTTAATCAATCAATCAATGCCTCACTCATTCAAGTCGGTGGCCTTTATTTGCGGTGAAATATCAACCTTGTTCCGAATAGCAAGTGTGTGGCTTTATTGCCGCATGATATTTGCGTTCTGTGTAGATGTACTGTACTTATGACATAAAAAGAATCGGTGTGAAAAAGGATATTTTCAGGCGAATTAATCAAACACAAAATTTCGCCCAGTGACCTTATACAGGGCAGGAGGAACCGAGGAACCATGCCGTTCTCAAGCGGCCACTCTACTCTACCTCCTGAGCCACTGCTGTTTGAGAGCTAGTTTCCATATACATTATTAATATTGACTTTGTGGTGAAAGACGCATCCATCGATAGCTGTTAGGAGACGTGATAGATGGAGGACGGCCTGACCTCACAGTATGTGGCTTGTTGACTCTCAACCTACAGCAAGGGTTCCCAAAACAAAATAATCATAATAATTATCATTTGAACATGGGACCCCCCACCCTGACAAGCACTTGGAATTGTAAGCAATATTGAGAAAATAGATGATCTACAAGCTCACAACGCCTCGCAGTGCGAGTTGCTGTGAGCTTGTAGATCGGCTATTTTCCACCATGTTTGCCTCTTTATTGTGTAGTATTTGACAATTTGGTATTAAAAAGGTCTTAAAAGTCCTTAAAGGAGAATTCCGGACAAATTAAGTGTTATCTTTGATGTCTCGTTACTCACCTACCGATGTGAAAAGTAGCGTTCTTTTTTTTCATATATTCCCCTGTCGTCATTTTTTAAACCCCCTCCGTTGTCATAATGGGAGCGCGTGGCTAAGGGAAATTCGTCTATTATAACCGACGCAAAGTTGTTTTTTTCACTACTAGTATTCATAGTAGAGTCTCATGATAGTCAAACATGCGTTGAAACTATCTGCGAGGCTGCCGTCAATGGCGAACGATTTAACACTGGTTGCTTGTTTCCAGATTCTGGCAACACGAGTTGCCAGGTTGCATAGGCTACTTTTCACATCGGTAGGTGAGTAACGAGACATCAAAGATAACACTTAATTTGTCCGGAATTCTCCTTTAAATTGTAACTTTAGAAATGTGCAGATACCCTGTATACACATATACATAATGTATGTTGGTTTGTTTACAGTTGAGTAAGAAAACAATGCTGCACATTAAGCTAATCATCTGGGGACCCCCCCCCCCCCAAATAATTTGGGGGCCCCCCAGTTTTGGAACCACTGGCCTACAGTACCTGGACAGTAACCAAGTACATGTATTTGAGTACTGTACTTTACTTGAGTCGTTTTTCACTATTTTTGTATATTTTTTACAATGTAAAATCAATGCATTGATATTAAAAAGAAACTTTTGAATACTTTAAGTATTTTTAAAAGCATGTACTGTACTGGACAAAGCAACCTTCACTTGTATTTGAGGAAATATTTGACCAGGAGTATCCAAGTACTGGGTTTGAGTACTACGTTGCTTATACTGTAGGACTGGGCCAGTCAATGAAAGAGACTTCCATCAGAGGAAGGGAAAGTTAATGTGAATAAGAGAGGAGTGCTTCCTGCCTTTAACAGCCTTTTAAAGGCTAATAGCGTGATTTACTTTCAACACAGTCAATCATGGCCGCAGCTAGCTATGAGGACACTGAGGTCGCGACCTTATTATCTCACATTCAAACAAGACGCAGAATCTCTGACTTCATGTGGATGATGTCATATTGATGATATCAATCGTAACCCATTAAAACTGGGAACGCATCTTGTGTAACCACTTTAACC
The DNA here is from genome assembly GCF_963280865.1 of Gymnoscopelus braueri. Taxonomy (NCBI): domain Eukaryota; kingdom Metazoa; phylum Chordata; class Actinopteri; order Myctophiformes; family Myctophidae; genus Gymnoscopelus; species Gymnoscopelus braueri. The sequence continues at coordinate 12,985,976 of NC_137625.1, forward strand.
ATTATTTTATACTTTGGGCTATTCAAAAATACCAGATATACAATGAGCTTGGAGCTCTGCTATTTTTGTAAAATCGTGAACATTTGTGCAAATCTTTGAATATATAAATATTTTAAAGCGATTTTTTTTTACTCAAATCTTTGATTCTGGGGGTCTCTGGAACAACATATTTTGAGATGGGGGTCCCAGCCAAATACGTATAATTTTGGGGGTCCTTGACATGAAACAGTTTGAGAGACACTGATTATAGCAACATAAGGTTTTTTTTCAAACTGTTAGGATTTAGAAGACATTTGTAGAATCCCCCAGCAGCAAAGATCTGAGTTACAAATGTTCGCTTTAAAAAAGATATTATATTATATTCAAAATAGCATATCTACAAGCTCATAGCCGCGCAATGAGCTTGTAGATCTGCTATTTTTGAACAGCCAAAGTAATGGTTAAAGTGGTTAACATCTAAAATGACAGATAATTTCCCGGTCTTAATGGGTTAACCAAATACGGATGGTGGACTTGCGCCTATGAATGCACAAAATGTTGAGCAATGTTAAAAAACACACAAAGAAACGTTCACAATATGAAAAATATTCAGGGATTTACATCCTTGGCCTACTGGCAATGTACACAATATTTTGGTCTATATATAATATGATCGGTCCAGTGGTTTGCGAGACCCTCTGATAGGCGGCACGACCCTTACTGTATAGGAGCTATGCCATAAAAATACAAATGGGACCTATGTAACTGTATAAATAATCAGAAGTTGAAAACGTCTCCTTCAAAAGCCTGTCGCTCAGGTGTGTGTGTGTGCGTGTGCGTGCGTGTGTGTTGTGTTCATGTATACTCCTTCACTGACTGTCATGAAACTGACAGCTATCAAGCATGGAGCAGGCAGCATACAGCGTGTGGTCTAGTGTCATCTGTCAACTCTCACCACAAGAGCTCCATCAAGCCAGTAAATAATCTGCGAAACCCGCTCCATGGCAGATGATTATAAGTGACAAATGTTGTACATTTTATGATTAATAAGAATTGTTCTAGAAAAAAGTATGGTGTTGATCCTACGAGGGATATGTTGATATTTACAGGAATATGTTTCATATTACATAAAAAGGCAGAATGTTGGCTATGCAAACTGAAGCCAAATGAGTATTAGGCTATTTGTTTTTCTACTAGCTTAAAGCCAACATCAGCCAGTTAACCAGAGCCAAACCCCTGTAACACTGCTTGTAGTTGAATATGTTCAAACTGCAGACATCTGTCATTGTTTATGATGATTTTATATTGATCTCACGGCACACTATAATGTCAACTACAGTGTGCCGTTCAATGGGCAGTGTGCAGCATAGGCGATTTTAGCCTCAGTCAGGAGGGGGGGGCAAGATTTAAGGCCCGTTCATAGTCCCTAGATGGGTCTAAAACGTGCGTCAGGGGGTGAGGGATTCCGTCCGTTCTTTACGGAGGCATGCATAGTCGCTCACGTTATTTAGGGGTTATTTTATTTATTTTAAAGTGTACAGGCGTAATACACCTATCATCCACTAGATGGCCACTAGTATGTACCGCCGTATCCATAATGTTGCCATGTCTACTTATTATAAGCGACTTTGGGCTTATTTTTCTGTAAAGTTGCTTGTAAACAAACAAGCAATTTTGTATTGGTGGTTGCGGTTTTATTTGGGCTTGTTTCTAAAGTGTAGTTGCTTATTTGGGCCAATTATTATTTAAACCAGTGATTCTCAAACATATATTGTAGATCTGCTATATCCTAGTCGATTCTTTTGGGCTTGTTTTCATAGACCTGGTTGCTTATTTCTCTCACAAAACCTGGCAACACAGTCAGCTGCTGGCATCAGCGCAGCTAACAACCTGAAGCTACCATTGTAGCATCTAGCCAAAACAACGCAATAAAAGACACAAACTAGTCCACAAACTAGACAAAAACAATGGTTGTCTACAAAACGTGAGTTTCGACCCCTACTGCACTGTGCTATATATGCTATATATTGTCACAGACCGTGGATCGACGGGTCTATACCATAGAGTTGGTCTATACTTAAGTACATTTACTCAAGTACTTCCACCAACCAACGTGGGTCTTTTTTTTGGAGAAAGAGGGCCCGAGGAAAACTTTTTTTCCTTATACTGCCAACGGGTTCCACTGGTACTACAGCCAACGTACAAACGAACGTACGTCGGCCTGACGGTGAATGTTGACTGCACGGACGGAAATCCTGGAGCCGTAAGTGACGGAGGGGGAGACAAAAACGACGACGCAAGGAGCGCTGGCGCTAGTTACGTATCCTTACGTCCGACTATGAATGATACTTTAGTCAGCGGAGGGAATAAAAACACCATCTGTGAGAAAGTGCACAGTATGGTACTGTATGGTTAACTAACTTGGTACATCATGGAAATAATACCAGTCAGATAATCCTTTATACCAGAGAGTTGCATAATAAAGGAACTGAGTCGATCATAGGCTACAGGTCATGTATCAGTTGTATCTGTAAATAGCAGGTGGCCTTACAGATCAACAAATTATAACACTATAAATCTACGGTCACCAGTATGGCTAATACAGTGCAAATACATCATCCTATAAACATATGAACACTGAATAAAAATGGTACTCCATCTGCAAAGTAGCCTACTTAAGCCAATAAAACAATTAAACAAGCAGAGAGTTGCAAAGTAAGCAAAACAAACAATAAATAACTAATAATGTAACCATGTAATTCCATGTACAGTAAGTGTCACAGCTTGCTTACGTGTTATATCCTTCACGTACTGTACATGTCATGGTGATAGATAGACAATCCACTCCTTATTATTGTCATTAGATCGATTTTCAGAGGAAAAATATATATACTCGTTAAGGGCAGAGCAGAGATCAAAGAGAGAGCTCCATCCATGACGTCACCTTATTAAAGCCTTGTTATAAGTACAAGCAGGCTTCCATTTCATACACCATCTTTTTACAGATGCCACTTGTATGCAAATGACAAATCTGTATGAGAACTCAATAAATAGCTAGATTAATCAATTAATCAATCAAAACAAATAATCCAAAAAATATATATATTTTGTATTTTCTAATGAATCAATAGATCAGAACTGGGCTGGCCAATCAGGGGGGGGCAAATGCCCCTGCCCCCCTATAAAATCGCCACTGGTGTGCAGTTTGTTAACAGTCTGTGTACTGCATGTTATCTGTAATGTATGAATGTAATGTATGTATGTACTGTACAGTACTGATGAAATTGTATTTTTAACAGCAAAATACTTGCATAATTAATATGCCCATAACAAATTTCTCCTCAGGACAAAGTCTGTCCTATCCTAATCTCTCAAGAACAGATTCTGCTCTGCGTTAGAATCTGTCGTGAAGGTTCGTCAAAACGTGTGCGCAACAGTGGGCGTGGGCGTGCCTTCAGATCAGGAAGCAGGCCGCGCTTTACCCAATCAAATGTAGTGGGCGGGATTTACGTGTCCGCTGATCCTTCCCTACTCGAAACAAGCCGAAACTAATTTAACAATAGCGTCCGCGGAGCAGACAAAACCACGGAAAGATATTCACATTTTAACTTGCTCTTTCATCATAGAAACAAGTGGGCTTATAACCAAAACGATCCATGTTCTCTGGGAGAAGTGGTGTTAGTGTTCCGTGTAGAAATATTGTTAGTGGGAATGAAAACATAGTCGCACCACCCGGAAGTGCAGCGTGAAGGCAGACTCAAACCCCGGTTTCCTTTGCGCATGTGTGCTGCGCTTTCATTGTCCCAGAGCCAACATTAGATAGCACAAACAGCAGAGGGCGCTGTTTTTCATTCTCATTTGGCTTTGGGTTCCCAGATTGGTCCTATCCTAACCACTGTAAACAATGATTGCTTTCATGTCCATTCACAATGCCTGCATGGTGATGTGCAAATGTGTTAGTTGTTTATGTTATGTCATAGTTGTTTTAATAAGCGTATGTAACCTGCATGTACACACATGCCATGTCACAACCCATTCTACATTACATGTTCATTTAATTTAAAAGAGGCATGGCATTGTAGTCTCAATTCTTAAAGCTAGCTTGGTATTTTAATGCACCCTTATTTGTAAAGTTTAAATATATAGGGCTGATGTTTTGTGTATGTTTTGTAATAATAATTAAAATCTACAAAGTAACTAGTAACTACTAAAGTACTTGAGTACAAAAGAGTAAAAATATGTTTTGTTTCCTCAACATTGTAGCAGCAATAACAGCAATAAGAAAGAGAAAATGAAGAATAAACAGTAGTAGGTAGAATCAATGTTTCGTACAAGCCTGTCATATCTATTGACTACAGTTGTCTTTGCTGTGGGGGCCTATGATTCCTCTGTGTCTAAGTAATTATACTTTATGTGTTATGGGGTTTGTAGTGTATATTGGTATATTTTCTCGCTTTTGGTGTTCTGCAAACTGCCTTTTCATAGTCTTTATATTGTCCAGAAATGCAGTAAATAAGCTTCAAATTATAAACAAGTTTTTATAAATTGAATCCCCTCAGACCTCACTAACTTCAACACACTGAGCTACGGCCTTGATAGCAGCAATGATTATATTGATTCAGGAATGAATTATGACAATAATATATGCCTACAAGACCGCGGGGGCTAAATCTTATGCTGTACAGTGTAAACAACACTGACTCATAATTACTTTGTTAGTAATGACTCAGGATTATAATGACAGTTGATGCTTTAATGAGGAATCGAGTGAGTATATTTGAGGGCGCTCCAATTGGTCCACCACCCTGTTAGAAATTAACAAATCACCTACTGCAGGGATTCAAAGTAGAATCACCAATGATAAACATGATATACACACCCCTACCAGCAACACATTTCACACCGCCTCAGTTACTGTTAAAAACATCCATCAGAACAAAATGTTTTGTTACGGCTTGTTAAGGCTTTAGCAAAAAGCCTTGTAAAAAAAAGCAGACAAGACAGAGCCTTTTACATTTGTCAAAGAGACAGACACAGAAGCCATTCAAAGAAGTCTGTTCAAACACTGCGTTACACGTTCCTCATATTATAATCTTTTTCAGCCAAACTATAGAACAAACATTACATTTAACTACAGTACAGTACAATGTTGTTGTTTTGTTTTTTATGGCACGACTCTGAATGATGCTAGCTGTCTATAAGAGGCCGTGTGTGTGTGTGTGTGTGTGTGTGTGTGTGTGTGTGTGTGTGTGTGTGTGTGTGTGTGTGTGTGTGTGTGTGTGTGTGTGTGTGTGTGTGTGTGTGTCTCGTAAACCACTGGACTGATCAGCGCCAGATTTTAAAAGGTTTAGAATCACTGGCCTACAACACAATGATTCCGTATTTGGTCAAGACTGAGACAAATATTGTGCTTTTGACTCCACTACATTTCTACTTCAATTATGGTGAAAACAGCAGATCTACAAGCTCACAACACACTTTTTTTTACCTTGAATTTGAAGAAGGCCAGTGGCCCATTATGTTCTCTATTCACTTATAACAATTATAATGTCACAGCAATGTGATCTGCCATACATACACCGACAGTGGAAAACAAATCCCTGCTTCACAGCCTCCACCAGGGGCAGTAGTGAGTCAAAAGCAATTCTCCACCAACCACCACATAACCTAAAGATATTAAACTAGTATTAAATATTTAAAAGGTGGTTAATCCCACAGGAAATATATTTTGGGGGGGTTTAAGAAAGACAACTTTCTTTTCTAAATGACCAGATTTCCCACTAACTGCCCCCCTGCACAAGCAGGTTTCCCACAAGAAACATACCCGGAATTGACAGAAAATACCAGATTTACAAACGCACAACGCATCGCAATGCGTCGCGATCAGCTATTTCCAACGGCCGCCGCTAGCGCGCAATGAGGCATGAGTCACCCTCAAACCCTGTGACCCCGTGAGGCTTACCAGACAGTTGACATCCATGCCGGCGTCCAGTAGCGTCTCGACGGTTGCGTGGTGTCCGTTGCGCGCGGCCAGGTGCAGGGGTGTGTGTCGCCGGGTGTGGCTGGTCATGAGGTTGGGGTGAGCGCTCACGAGCATGCGGACCACCTGGGGAAAACGGAGAGGAAATGTGTGTGTGTTTGATTATTCTAAACATTCACTGCTGGCAGCTGGCCCACACCATATCATTTTCGTCCATAGGGATTGACTCTAATTATTAGTACTGCTATTATTATGAGAGAGAGAGGGGGGAGGCTATGCAGTATGTATTATTCATTCAAATTCATACTCATACTGAATGCAACAGTTTTTATTGGTATTCTTGTGAGGGTGTGCATTCATATGTACTGTACATGCATTTGTGTATACGCACACCTGTACACGTAGAACTCTTGTATTTCTTCACATTTTCCACGGGAACCATCGAAAAACACAACAAAAATTGTAATCTTATTCTTCTCTATGTGTTTTCATATGCGTTAGCATGTGTGCTTGCATGTTTTATTTATTCATTTCACCTTTATTTATACAGGTGAGTCCCATTGAGATACAACATCTCTCTCTTACGAGGGAGCCCTGTTCAAATGTACACCTCTCCATGTGTTACCTTATGTATGTATGTTGGCACACTGGTTCTCAATGGGCTGTGAGGATATTGCAAGAGTGGCCACAAATAATGGGCGAAAACCAAAGATTTTAACGATAACGTAAAATAAATATTTAATAACAAATGTAAAAAACTAAATGCCATTGGAGTTTTTTCAAACCTTGAAAAAGGTGTTTTCGTTGTAATACCAATAAATAGAAACGTAAAAGTATACTATGTCAGTTTATATAATCGATTGATTGATCATAACATGCTCTGAAAATGCATGCGGCCGAACCCATCTGACCACTATCAGCTGCCATGCTAAGTGGTCAGATGGGTGGGCCGCGAACGCTTTTGAGATTTTCAAGTGGGCCTTGATACAGATAAGGCCTACACCTCTCCATGTTTTTCTATGTGTGTTAGCATGTGTGTTAGCATGCATGACTCAGCATATGTGTTGAGTGTCTCCGCTGACCTGCAGGCGTCCGTAAAGTGCAGCCAGGTCCAGTGGCGTCTCCTGTCGGCTGTTCCTCATGGTGGGGTCGGTCAGCTCCTGCAGCAACACCGACACCACGTCTGAGTGACCGTACTGGGCCGCACAGTGGAGCGCCGTCTCCCTCTCATGGTTCTGTGGGGTAGGTAGGTGGGAAACAAACCATTACTCATCCAATAGTCCATTAAACACGTAAACCCCATGTAGTCTTGTAGAACTGGACTTGAGTTACACCTGACCACTTTTTCCGTCTACGCTCTACACCAAATCTCTTTGCCAAAAATAGCCGATCTATAAGCTCACAATGCGTCGCATTGCGAGCTTGTAGATCTGCTATTATAGGCTAATGTTCCCCCCAGAATATGGACGCTAGGGTTGAAGTGGTTAACTGATCGACAGAAAATTTATCAACACAACTTCAGTAACAAATAATCGGTTTATCGTTTTTTTTCCAAAAAATTATAATTCTTGTCTTGTAATGAAATGAAAAGTTACGATTTTGACTACTTTGTAAATGTATTAAGAAATGTCCATGTCTGTTTGAGGTAAAAGCAGGTGAGGTCAAAAGAAAAAAGAAAGGTAAGCTTTGTGCGTACAGTATCAAATTCTACCGTATATCCGAAGCAGAGGAGACATGAAGACTCATGTAACACTTTGGTCTTGGTTCATACATCATGATGGCAGATCGTTTACATTCCATAACCGTGTCCACATTTGTGGGATCTTGTCAGGGGAAATCTATTGCTTCCTGTCTGTGTAGCGAACATGGCCAAGGGGTTTCCCCTCGATTTCCGACGCTCCCTGGTTCTTTCCCTCCGCTCTCATTTGTGTGTCCATTGATCCAGAAGGGTCATCAATATGTCCATACACGGACAAATGTGCCCGTGGCAAGACTTGTCCTTGTTCGTGGCAAAGCTTAGATTTTGTTTTTACATTATAATGTTCTTATTTTGATCATGAGACCCAATTACTGAATGTCAGTCTCCAGGTTTTCTTCAGAATTTGTATCACACTGATTTACTATGACACTATGGCACATTAGAAGTCCACTGGTACAGTAGTTCTCAAACTTTTTATTTTCAAGGACCCCCATAACTCTGAGTTACAGACCTGTAATGGTCCATTTGGACCACCTTCAAGGAACCCTCAACCCACTTTGAGGACCACGGCACTAGCAGTATACATTTAGGGCTAGCTCTGTTTCTCGTAATATTTGTTTGTTTATGTCCATGGCAAAAAAAAAAATCGACAAAAATGTCCACCACAAGCCAGCATGGCAGCTCACAGACAGTCACAGAACGGTGAAGGAACATAATGCATGAAGCTATACGATCCGCATCACGTAAATATGAAAGGTTATTGTCTTATCTGCAGAAGCTGAAAAACTTAAAAAAAATGCTGTTAAACATTAAATGTTTAACAAAAATAATAAATCAGTGAGTAAAATGATTTAAGGTGAGTTCACCTTACAACCCTGTTCATAACCTAGTCTCCAAGGCCATGTGAGTGAGAATGCCCCAACAGCTATCTACCACCCCCTGCTGTTCCTCTGTGGTCAGTCACACACGCTCGCTCGCACGCACGCACGCACACACCTCAGCCTGACCCACAAGAGGCGGCTTATGGAATGGTCTTCCATTTATATACTCAAAGCACTCATTGTATGCTGCGCACGCACACGCACACACACACACACACACACACACACACACACACACACACACACACTAGTGCTGCACGATTAATCGAAAAAAGATCGTGATCTCGATTCAGACACCTATGCGATCTCGATTTTGAATTATGACGATTGTTTTAAAAAAAAAAAAAAAAAAAAAAAAATTATATTTACAAGAGAATTGTGTGAGAATCGTGATCTCAATTCTTATGGAGGAAAATCGTGATTCACATTTGAGCAAGAATCGTGCAGCACACACACACACACACACAGTCTGCTCATCAGAAGCAGTTAAGGGATCAGTGCCTTGCTCAAGGACACCAGGAGGACCTGGTGTAACAGCCCAAAACAGCCAAACTATACACAGGTTTAAAGTGGGCTAGTCCAGTTTATACCTCGGGGTATGACAGGCTAGCCCACTTTAACCCCGGGTATAGTTTGGCCAGGGGT
>NC_137625.1:13000159-13022659 GCF_963280865.1 Gymnoscopelus braueri
GCCCGCTGCTGGCTGTTCAGCTGAGCATCGAGCATCAGGCGCCGGGAAGCACATGTCAGAACCGCTTCCAAGAGGAGCTAACTGCTGATGCTGTGTAGACAGGCTCTTCCTGGGGTTGTCTGCTAATATTAATAGTGCCGTGACTTTTCAGGGAGGGCACTTTCACACACTGAAGCATTTCCACAAAGGGGGGGGGGGGCAGCGGGTATGAGGAAACATATGGTTTCGTTTTGTGGCGGTGACGCATGCACGAGGGCGCGCGCACAGCGAGCACAGAGATGCACACAATGCAAAGTACACACGGCAGCCAGTTGGTGACCCCATGAACCTTTCACCTATGGTTTAGTTCAGAGGTTCCCAACGTAGGGTTCCAGGGAACCCCCAGGGGTCCTTGACGGGGTTCCAGCAGCGGGTCCCCCAGCTAAATGATTGATGGTTGGGAACAGGTGGCAAGGGAGAGCTCTTGAAATTGAGGCTCACACGGTAGAATGAAATTCCCTGCAGTTCCCATTAGTGGTCCAGCAGATGTCGCTATTTCCCCTCCTGCTGGCTGCAGAAGCATTTACACTCCATTCAAGTGAATGAGGTTTTGCCGGACTTTACACTCGATTTTATCACCTTAGGAAATATTTTCCTGAATACGTTATGCGCTGCCAGGCTACATCAGAGCCTAATTGCCCAGCCTGGTTCCATTTGTATACTATCAGAGTATCACTGAGGATATTACAGTGTAGATTGGGGTACCAGAGACATGAATTGTATCAAATAGGGGTCCGTGGCCTAATGTACTGCAAGTCAAACTGGGGGTCCTTGAAATAAAGAAAATTGTTGATAATCACTGGATTAGTTCTGGTTTATGCTCCCAGGGGCCCTAAAGGCCGGCAGGAAATATTACAAGGCGTAAAGTATCAAGCATGCACACGTGCGCGCACACACACACACACACACACACACACATTGTCTGCACAAAGGATAGCATACATGGACACTTTGTGCATGTTTTGCACTACCCTGTAATTACCTGCAGCTGTACGCATGCTACGGTCTTCCCCCACCAAACTGTACACACTGCATAGATTTGTGTTTACTCAGTGAAATGTCATTGATCCGCGGGATCAATGAAGTTATATCCCTATCTCATCTCATTGTCCGTCTTTCTCTTCTGGCTACTGAGGGTGTGGAATGAAGTTGAATCAAGAGGAGAAAGAGTGTGTGTGAGAGAGAGAGATGGAATGGTGTAACCGCCCCTTGCCCTATTGACTGCAGAAAGAAACGGGCCCAGGGGTTCTTGGCTGGTTCCCACACATCTCCACACATATCTGCTGTGGGTTCCTGGAGGAAGCCAGTGACCCGTCCACCACAGGGGTCATCATACATATGGATGTAATGAGGCTGTTTACACAGCATCTACACACACCCAGGGCAGCTTCTGTGTCTTCTCATTAACCCTTTAAGACCTGAGGCGATTCTTGATTTTTTTTTCTAAATCCTAATAGTTTTTTGAAAAAAATCTGTATATCTATAAAATATTTATTTTCAAGATTTTTCAAAAATAGCAGATATACAAGCTCATAGCGCGGCACTCGGTGCCGCGCTATGAGCTTGTATATCTGCTATTTTTGAATAGCCAAAGAAATCTAAAGTGACACAAGGTCTTGGTCTTAATGGGTCTTAACCTAGGGGTGGGACGATATATCGATATATCGATATATCGCGATACTTTCTCCCGCGATAAATAATCGATATCCTCCCGGAAAATATCGATATAAAAAAAAAAAAAATGCAATATATCGTGATATCGCAATATATCGATATTTTCAGATATCGTGATATATCGTTGGTGAAATTTCATGCAATATATCGTGATATCGCAATATATCGGCATTTTCAGATATCGTGATATATATTGTTATCGTGGGCCTAATATCGTGATACATATCGTATCGTGAGGTACCCATATCGTCCCACCCCTAGTCTTAACACATTGATTGCCTAGATCGAGTTAACTCGTTTTTAGAATCCATCGCTTGATTGCCTAGATCGAGTTTTAACTCGTTTTTAGATTTTTTTGGGGAAAATTCCACAAGGGGCGACCTAACACAGCTTTGGAATGATCGATCGTCTCTCAGAGAAGAAAAATGTGGATGTGACATCATTCCAAAAAACGTCACTTCCATCCGCCCCAATGATGGGATTTTCAGAAAAACGGCTGTAACTCAGTTTCTTTTTTTTCCATTGAAAACCACCCGTTTTCAGCGGACCAAAGCTCCAAAATGGCGGATTGCGGTTGGAAACTTGTCGTTCCCATGGATACACAGATCCTTCCGTCTACTCACAGGAAACTTTTTCCGTGTGTTTTTTTTACACAATGTCGGTTCCACGGCGTTTCAAATATCATCGGATTGAGGTAATTATACGCCGGCACGGGGATAGAAAACTATGTTTAATATCTTGGCAATCAATGTGTTAATGGGGTAACCACTCCAAACCCTCAGCTCTAGGTCAAAACGGACCCGAGTTGTGACTGTACTTGGACCGCTTTTTTTCTATCCACATCAAATTTCTTCTGCAAAAATAAGCTTGAGAGCTTGTTAGGGGTGTGCCGATACACTAATTTCACGAAACGATACCATACGATATTGGGCTCACAACTTCGATACGATTTCGATACGCACTTTTTTATCATGAAAATATATGGGGGAGAAAAAAAGCAAATGCAAACAAATAATTCTGTTTTTGCATCATTCAGACATGCAAACGTGTAGCTTTTCAGCTACAATAGCCGTTTTGAATCCAAATAGGGCAATAGTGTGACACCTGACCCGAAAAAAAACAACATGTTGTCACCCTTTTCACCTCGGGGCTGTTTGCATTATTATTATTGTAAAAAAATTAAAAAAATTAAAAATCCAAAACGATACATATTGTCAGGAAAACGTATCGCGATATATCGTGGGACGATATATTGGCACACCCTTAGAGCTTGTAGATCTGCACTTTTGGGCCAATTTTTCCCCCAGAATATGGATGCTGGGGTATTCTAACAACAACAATAACCAGACTGGCAGCCCTAATACGATATGTGGCCTATCCAGATTGGAAACAGATAAGTGTTTATGGAGTTATTGATGTTTTTAACCACATACAAGAGACTGTGGTTCTATATCTGCTGTACGTGATATGTTTGGGTTGAAACAAATGTTTTTTTTGTTTTGTTAAAAAGCTCTATATTCTGATATTGCTATAGAGTGTTTGTTCAGTAACAGGGGTCTTCCTGTCTCTCTTGCACTTTAACCCATTAACTCTCTCAGTGCCACGCCCCGAGATATCCCGAGTTTTTCCAGAGTACCCTCAGTGCCAGCACGAGAAATCCCGAGTTTTTACTTTTGACTGTGGTCGCGCTACACTGTATATTTTTCATGATCACTTTCGCTTCCTGACTCCTTCAGACTCATTGGGTTCCGGTTTCATGACGCAGATTCCGTTTCCGGTCCTCATTTTTTTCCCGCGATCATTTTCGGCCAGAATAGGGAAAGTCACAGTTTTTCACACGGTATATAAAACGAACGGAGAGGTCCACGTCTACTCTCTTTGGTCTGGGTGACGATCAGTCATCGTAGTCGTGTATCGCATCGTAATTTAGCCCGATCAACGATTGTCAAAAATGTCAACATCCGGTTATGACCGGATATGACGTGAGCCTGTTTGGGAGGGGGCGAGTGAGCCAGCGAGGTCATCAATGTGTCGATTTGTTGCTCTCTACTGGTAGAACTGTATTATGGGTTTAAAAACCCAATCAGATAATTTATTTGAATGAAAAATTACAAAATTAAAAAATAAAATAAAACGCAAATTTCTGGCACTGGGGGAGTACTTTATGAAAATACTCTTGGCAGTGAAAGAGTTAATACCTGGAACGCATCTGTGTCACTTTAGATTTCTTTGGCTATTAAAATATAGCAGATATACAAGCTCATAGCGCGAGTGCCGCGCTACGAGCTTGTAGATCTGCTATTTTTGAAAAATCATTTTTTAAAGATTTTTTTCCAAAAACTGTTAGGATTTAGAATTGTTTTAAGAATCGCCTCAGGTCTTAAAGGGTTAATAAACTGAAAATGCATTTTCAGGTGGTACACCAATTTCATCCAATCAGAGGACAGAGCCCATTTTACAAGCTTCAATTTTTGTAGTGTTTCAGTTCCAATTTTCTCCCGCAAATTGTTTTGTGTCATCACTTCCAATTGCCCTGGTCTATCCTGTATCCTGTATGAGTTCTCTCTCCTGACTGGATCAAACTGGTTTCCGGCTCAACGGCCGGAGCCAACAGGCTTTGTGTCGAAGTGCCCTTGAGCCAGACAAGGAACCCCTAAACTGCACAAGTCATCATATTGCTTGGACGACGTACCTTTCCTGTCCAATGCAGACATGGAACGGTTACCAGATGCGATTCCAGTGGGTCGGGGGGTCCCCATAGGATTTTGGGGGGGTCTCCAGGTAACAGTTACAGTAAGTGACAATGTAAACTTTTTAATACTTAAAAAAACAGAAAGAAAGAAAGAAAAAAGAACATTACTGCATCAAAAGTAACAAACAAACTATACTATAAAAACTGGTCAAACATTGGCCAAATTGTCAAATAATATAAGAAAGAGGCAAGCTCTACAAGATCTACAAGCTCACAACGCGAGGCGTTGTGAGCTTGTATATCGGCTATTTTCACAATATTTATCTGTGGAATCCAAGTCAAACAAAATGTAACGCCTCAACTCCTAGATTTCCAAGTGCTTGCCAGGGTGGGGGGTCCCCAGTTCAAATAGGATTTGTCTGGGGGGTCACAGCCTGAAAAGGTTGAGAGCCACTGGGATATGCAACTAGAATGGTGCTGAGTCGACAGAAGTGGACATCGCACCTGACTTGTTTTAAGTTTAGATTGAATGGGTTTTTGATGTATATGGTATTTTCACCGCTGAGTCTACATCAGGGGTCTTCAACGTTTTCAGGCCAAGGACCCCCTAGCTGAGAGAGAGATGAAGCATGGACCCCCTCTATATTCTATAAAATTGTGTTTCTTTTTTTTTTACTTGGTCTGCTCTTTTTTCTCTCTACACTTCTACCTCTTTGCCAAAAATAGCCGATCTACAAGCCCACAACGCCTCGCAGCGCGAGGCATTGTGGGCTTGTAGATCTGCTATTTTTGGCTAAAGTTCTCCTCAGAAAAGGGATGCTAGGGTTTAAGTGTTTATGGTAAAAAGAAAAATCATATCACACAAAGATTTGGCGGACCCCCTGTAGTAGCTCTGAGGACCCCCTAGGGGTCCCGGACCCCCTGTTGAAGACCCCTGGTCTACATGGTATGTGCTACGTATATGACACGGACTGTGTGCAACGTTTAAAAGTGATGCCAGCGCATTGACCACACAATGGGGGTCCTGATCAAGCATCAGTATCGGTGACGTGTTGCGGAGTCGGTTGGTGCTTTACAATGACCATATAGTTGCTGCGTTGGTTCACAAACTTAAATGGTAAACAGAGAGCTGGTCGCAGCGTATCACAGAATATGTGCCTGAGAAAAATCTGTTCACGCATGTAGTTGTCGGTGGACACACATGCGCACACCCACAACACCTGCACACAGAGAAAGACGGAACGAGACAGCGCATGAAATAACAACAGAGACAGAGTCATGCAAACTATGTCTATCTGTCTGCAAGACATCTAGCTGGGTCACCAAGCATGGTACAGGCCTCGAGTAAACAAGCAATACCTCATTATCTATCACTGTCACACCCTGACACTTACTGTGTGCGTGCGTGCGTGCGTGCGTGCGTGCGTCTCTCTCTCCCACTCTCAGACCCACACACACACACACACACACACACACACACAACACAACACAACACAACACAACACAACACAGTAAACACAAACAGCTGTGTATGCACACTGCTGGGACCAATTAGGCAGTAAACAGGGGGTTGTGAATGGTTTACCACGACCAATAACCTCCACTAACCACTAATAACGCTCCATGTTGAGCTTACACACCTACGCACACTTCTCTAATGCTCCACCTCGCTCTCTCTCTCTCTCTCCCTGTTTTGTCTCCCTGGTCTGGACATTTTATCATTTCTCTCCAGCAGTGTATATACTGTACATATTCATCTCCTGCTCGTTCTCCCTGATGTTAAAATAGAGCAGACAATAACCCCTTTTAAACTTCAAATGTTTTCGAATAACAGCCGATCTATAAGCTCGGTCGCTGTTTTTTTGCCATGCGACAACGACGTACGCCGAACTACGAATCGGGTTTAAGTGGTTAAGACAGAGCGTGCACCGGCCCTTGTGATCTGCCCTATAAAACTCAGCATAAACAATGACGATACAGCCCATAAACACACACACACACACACACACACACACACACACAAGTGGAGGCACGCGCACACACTCAACCTCTGACAGGAGTAATGGTGGTGCGTGGGCAGAGTAATATCGCTGAGAAAGGGGCTAATGCACAGCCGTGCTGTACGTATGTCTACGTGATGTGTGTGTGTGTGGGGCTCACTATATCATGCTGACTAATGCATGCAGGCCTACTTTTACCGTTTGCAGACAGACGGAGGGGAAATACGGAGCCGGGGCATCGTAAACACATGCTCACTCCATAAATCTTAGACGGTGGATTTATGAGCGTGTGTTCTGTACGACTGCATACCCGCACGGGCAACACACCGTACGGACTATTAGTGAACAACCATGGAGATGCAGAGCGCACATGCATGCGCCATGCGGAGGACACATATACCTCTAAGGAGCATTTTTAACCAGTCCCATGTTGCGCTGATGAGAGCAATGGTCATTTGAAATGTTAGACACTGCTGTAACACTGCTGTAGTGCCCCATATGAGTTTTTGCGCACATATACGTTTTTGCACACATAATTACTTTTTGGGGTAACTACAATATTCTCATGGCAGACCCCTGAACAGCATTTGTGCCATGTTTGGTGAAGATTGGAGCAACTGAGGCCCCCAGTGGTCATGGCAGACCACTGAACAGTGTTTGCGCAGATTGGAGCAACACTGTGCCAGGGGCACTTGGCGGCCACACGTGGCTATTCTGATGGTACTGTAGACCCCTGAACAGTGTTTGTGCTAAGTTTGGTGAGGATTGGTGCAACGGTGTGTCTTGCAAGTCTGCATATTACGTTTGTGATGTCCACCGTCCACTGTCGACCCACTGTCGACCCACCCTCTAGGCAATTTTAATATAGGATTAGTGGCATCTCACAACGATCAAGCATAAGCCCCTCTTAACTCTGTAAGCACCTTTCTTCTCCAAAGGACCACAATGGAAACAAGCTCTCATGTGTTATTGTGTTTTATCCTTTTGACAGGTATGTACAAATGTGTTGACGCGTATGCACTTTGTTAATGAAGATGTTATGCATGTCAATCAATCAATAGTGGAACTGCATAAGGCCTGCAACCAGCTCAGTGGCCTTGTGGTTAGAGTTCCCGCCCTGAGACTGGGAGTTTGGGGGTTCAATCCCCAGTAGAGTCATACCAAAGACTTAAAAAAACGGGACCTAAATGAAGGGTTGGATTGGGGGTAAGTCCCTGCAACATAGTAGTGTCATGTCCAGGGGGTGTACTTGTACATCAAGCTGACTCACACTATAGACACAGGAGAGGCTCCTGACCTATGGGCCACATATGGCTCGGGAAGCATTGGGTCCCAATTAGCTACGGTACTTACCCTAAACTGCCTGCCTCCACATTGATGGGGGTTCAATAAAATTACCTTCCACTCTTGCTGACAAAACTATTCCATGTCAGGGGCGATGGATGCCATTCATCACAGCAAACAATTAAGACTCCGGCCCCTCTCAGAAGGAAACAATTTGGCTGATGGCTACGGAGGAGAATGTGCTTATTAGGCTCTGTAAATGGCCGGCAAATCACCTTGAGGGAGACATTACAGTATCGCTGCAAAAACCTCAAGGAGGTGCTGGAGGAAACTCAAGGGGCGTTTTCACCACTAACAGCTGGTAAGGATGGGGAGAATTTACAGCGTTTGATTTAGATTTGAATACGGGTTGAGTGGTTATTTGTTTATTTTCATTCTGTGTTTTTCAAAAAAATATGTTTTTCAAAAAATATGTTTTTCAAAAAATATTTTTCAAAAAATATGTTTTTCAAAAAATATGTTTTTCAAATTGATTAGAAAATGTTTAAAATTGTTGACAAAATATCGGTCAAAACATCGATAATCAGTGGCAATGCTATACTGCTCTCCAAAATCACGCTGCGACAGCATAAATATGCTGCGAGAGCCGAGGGAGGAGGCGGTTTTCCCTTGACGACAGACGACAGCAGCGGAGGGCTGACGGCTCCCACCCCTGCTGTCAGAGACAGATCACTGATTACTGCAAGTAATCTGCAGCCATGGATCACTGCCACATTGAGAGACAACAGATGAATGGAAGCCCCGCCGATGAAGACCAACATTAATCAGAGAGATGGCGGAGGCGTCAATCCGTTCACGCAGTCTTTACACACGAGAAACAAACAGGCCGCTGGCCTTGGCATGCTTGGCACGCTTCTCCGACGGACGGGTGGCCGGAATCCAATCAATCGCCCCGAGCTGCCGGCCTAAATTCGGTAGTGCTTAGTTTAGTGTGACCCCGCCGATCTCTCCCTCTGCTCTGCCGTCCTGCATCAACATGATCGTTTATATTTTATGTATTATTCTGGACCTTGCAGGCTAGTGTTAATCTATCCATTTGTAACTCGGAGAGTGTACTGTGTCTGGAGTCTTGCTGGGCCGCCAGACAGGTAAGCACCCTAACGAGGCAGAGGCAGAGGCAGAGTTCAGCACCAAGGACAGCGCCTCTGCCTGAGTCTAGGACACGTCATAGAGGAGAGGCAGAGCCTTGTATTAGAGAGTTGCGTCACCTCGGGGGCAGAAAACAGCGCTGGCCACGTGGTTCATGTAAACTCGAAATATTGACAAACGCTCATAAACTTCCGGTTCAGGGCTTTGTCACTATTCGGCTCAGGGGCGCAGCCATGGGTGGGCTGGGGTGGGCAGTGGCCCACCCACATAGAAAGCTGGCCCACCCAATCGATTTTGATTTAAAAAATCGTTTAAATCAGGCAAAAATAAGAATTAAATAACATAACCCTAACCTAACCCTAACCCTAAAACCGAAATAAAGTAACAAAAAAACGCCCCAAAACAGCCAATATACACGCAATAACCGGGACACATGCACCGGGACACATGCACATATGCACGCGCGCTGCGTGCGCGTGCATGCGTGCCCACCCGCTCCTGCTCAGGCCCAACCTATACTAGCGTTCTGGCTGCGCCACTGATTCGGCTCCTAGGACTGGCCCGATGAAGTGAACGGAAGTGACGCAACTCTCCTTAAATGGCTCTGAGGGGAGGTAGGTTCCACTCTACCTCCTCAATCAGCCTGATCTGTGGACACCTGTGCTGGACAGCTAGGTGCTCAGGCGGTGAGCGAGAACTTCCACTATTTCCTCCATTTAACTGTAATGGTGAAATACCCTAATGACATTGTGCCTCTCTTCTATTATAGGCAACATAGAACTTGACTGGAAACACTGAAATGTGCATGGACAAAACCCTGCATTGGGAAGAATTTATGTTTGTTTTGGTTGCTTACCTTGGTAAGCAACATTCCCCATTCCCAACTCTGAGCAATTATCCCCAAATAAATGCCTGTATTTGGCTTTTGAAATACTGTATCTGTGTGTTGGTTTGGGTCAGTTGTCACAGTACAAATATAACCTAATCCTAATGGACCCTCACTGGTCCAATATGTACATTTTATGTCCTACCCAGAATTCAAACCCAGGGCATGAGAGACCGAATTTCCACCGCTCATCAAAGGGGCAACCCTCACTTGTGAAGGGGAGAAACTGTGCCTATGAGCTTCGGGCAGTACCACTTGTCAACCAGTAGAAGTCCTGCCTGCCTGACACCAGGGTCAGGTAGGAACAACTGTGAGCTGAATGTTCGCACTGGGTTCCATGTGTTTACAATAAAACATTGATTCATTAAACTAAGTTTGGGCTAAAGTCCTGAGAAACGCGCTTGCCCTACAGTACGTACCTGTTGGTTGACACGGCAGTGGGAGGGGCCGTGGTGGATGAGGATCCGCACGATGTGCACGTCTCCCCGCCAGGCGGCTAGGTGCAGCGGGAAGCATCCTTTACTGTCCGCCACGTTCGTAGACGCCTCGAACTGTAACAGCTTCAACACCACCTCTCTGAGAGACAGACAGACAGACAGACAGACAGACAGACATACAGACAGGCCGGGAGGCAGAGAGAGTGAGACAGAGACTGATTAAAAGATGGACCATGTACACTTTTACCACTTAAACCCTATACTTGGTTGAGCGGAGTCCCTCAGGGCTCCGGTGCATACTAGTGACTTTTCTGTTTTCGCTCTACATTGAATATCTTCGCTGAAAATAG
The DNA here is from genome assembly GCF_963280865.1 of Gymnoscopelus braueri. NCBI lineage: Eukaryota > Metazoa > Chordata > Actinopteri > Myctophiformes > Myctophidae > Gymnoscopelus > Gymnoscopelus braueri. The sequence continues at coordinate 13,010,671 of NC_137625.1, forward strand.
CTGCTATTACCCCCACAATACGGATGCTGGAGTTTAAGTGTAAGTAAGTAAGCTGTGTAGTCAGCCAACCAGACAATATCAATAATTTCCACTGCACGGTATACTGGCTCAATTCAACTCAACTCCACTTTGCTTTTGGTACCCGGTACTTCATTTTCCAAAGCGTATAGGACCATCTCAGTATAGCCGGTCACCATAGCTGATCCTCTGTGCTAAAGAACAAATGGCGAAATATCTGGAAACACACTATATTTCACAACATTATTTCAACAAAAAAACGTTTCTGATAGCATGCTAGGTGAGAAATAGGCCAGGAAGTTGCTCATTGTGTCTAGTTTAAAAGTTTGTTAAAGACCCTGAGAAGGAAACTCAATGATTTGTTTCACACATTATAATTACACGATAAAAAAATCATGGCTGAAAATGTTTAAAAAGCCTGTGAACTATGTTTTACTGACATAACATAAAGGATAGGCTACAGCAGCAGAGGACAGCAAACTGGGACTACAATTCGCAGAGGCTCACCAAAATGGATGTTCTCAGAAGTCACAAACAGTAGACCTGGGGTTCTCAACCTGTGGGTCGGGACCATCAGGCTGGTCTCCGCATGATTTTGGGGGGGTCCCCAGATGACAGTAAAGTGACAATTTAATTGAATACCTAATACCTAAAAAAAGATAATTCAAAGAAAGAAAATAAATGAAATAAAAAAGATCATTACTGCATCAAAAGTGATCAACAAACTATACTATAAAAACTGGTCAAACATTGGCCAAATTGTCAAATAATTATAAGAATCCTGAAAATAGCTGATCTACAAGCTTGGGGGGTCAAGGCCTGAAAAGGTTGAGAACCACTGACATAGACTGTCTGAGTTGTTTTTGGCAGTCTAGGCTCTTGTAAGGGCCTGGTTCAGTTGTATGTGTCCTTCTCTGACCACAAATGGTTCACATCCTGTTCTACACAAGGCTGAGAAAGGCTCGATTGAGCCACAAAGGTACTAAGGTCTAAGGTGTACCTAATAGAGATGCACCAATCAATCGGCCGCCGATCAAAAAAGACGGTTTTATGTCACCTGCCGGTCACTGTCATAAATTCCGATTTTATGCCGGTCAAATTGATACTGCATGGGCACTGGCACTGCGCAGCAACAGTCGACTCGGTAAACATTGGCAAGAAGTGACAGCCTACAGATGGTGCTGATTACCTTTGAAATATAAGAATACATATATCGAATATATATATTATGGAATATATTATATATAAGTAAGTAAGTAAGTGCGTCACCAGGCTTCTCAGCCGGTCCATGCAGTTGAATAGTTTCACTTTCAGTGACAGACAACAGCAGTGCAAAAGCTGTTGTAGACTACAGAAAAAAACTGCCTATAAACATCCCTTTTATTTTAGCCAGTTCCAAAGAAAAATCACCCCCCTGTCTGTCTTCAACGTTTTCAGGCCAAGGACCCCCTAGCTGAGAGAGAGATAAAACAGGGACCCCCTCTATATTGTGTAAAATTGTGCTGCAGATTAAACTATTTTTGGCTTAAGTCCTCCTCAGAAATCGGATGCTAGTGGTTAATGTAAAAAATATCATATCACACAAAGATTTGGCGGACCCCCTGTAGTAACTCTGAGGACCCCTAGGGGTCCCGGACCCCCTGTTGAAGTCCCATGACTAGTGACATAAGGTACATTTCTCACCTTGACTCAGCTTACTTGGCAGTACAGCATTATTTGATGACAATACTGTACTGATACTGTATATTGTACTGTACATACAGTAAAGGGCCAGTCAGATTATATATTTGTTGTTCTGTAGTAAACTGGAGTCTGGTACTCCTTTCCTAGTCCCTGTATGTTGCTACCATGTAAGGCTTCTTTATTACTTCACATGTTCACTTTTCATTACTGTTACTATCTTGTTTCTAACTGTATCTGTCTCTACCCCCCCCCCCCTCCTCCCCCTGTATCTGCCCTGTGTTTCTCACTGCTGTACTGCTACTGGCACCTGAATTGCCGATACCGTCTAGTGGAAAAGCACCAACAACAGACAGACAGACATTCAGAGACAGAATCACAGGCGTGGGGGAGGGGACTGGAGACTTCAGTGAGAGAACAGAGGAGGTTTAGCTAATACACTTTGGACTCTAATAGAAGAACTCCCACTCCACAAAGTGATGAAGTGACTAATCAGCGTGACAGCGTACCAGGTTTGTGCTGAGCATTCATTTAGCTGGAGCACAGGGAAGTGTCATGAGAGACTGTCACCTCTCTCTGAGGTGGTGAGGTGAGCCACCTCATTTGCATTCAGAATGCCAGAGAGAGAGAGAGAGAGAGAGAGAGAGAGAGAGAGAGAGAGAGAGAGAGAGAGAGAGAGAGAGAGAGAGAGAGAGAGAGAGAGAGAGAGAGAGAGAGAGAGAGAGAGAGAGAGAGAGAGAGAGAAGGGCAGAAGCCTCTCTCAGGAAGAGACTGAGCGTGACAGAGAGACTCAATAATAAACAGTGCTGTTGAGCTTTTCAATCTCATTCCTCTGTGCCCAAAACTGGGTAGACTCGCTCATAATCCCATTGAGAAGGTCAAATACATCTGAGCTACTACTTGATTATTAGTTTGATAGTATAGTCTCTAGAGTCAGAGCTGAAGTCCAGTATTGTAGAGTTCAGTACTGACTGTAGAGTCTAGAGGACTCTCGAGTACCAGTGCTGAACTCTATTGTTATGATTTGACACCTGCCATTTAACAGTATATAAACACTCAATGAAAGAAACATAATTGCCCCAATGGCACTCAATGACAACAGTCATAAACATCTGGCTATTGCCAAGTTGTTGTCACTTAAAATTTGTACTGAAAGGTACATAATTGACCGAATGACACTTAAGTCATCAACATTCCTAATGCTTCCTTCACGTCTTGGTTATGACAGTGTCATGTCAGTCTTATGTACACACCTTCACATAAAGTGTTGCCAATTATTTCAAATAACCTCAGCCGAATAGTAAAACACTCTGGCTCCAGTCTATTTTAATTATCACTTGCAGTGTTGCCAGATTTTTCACGAGAAATAAGCAACCTGGTTTATGAAAACAAGCCCAAAAGAAGCAACCTAGGCCAAGAGCACTTTAAACCTATATACATCGGCTATTTGAAAGTAGCCGATCTGCAAGCTCAACAACGCGTCAGGATGCGACACGTTGTGAGCTTGTAGATCTGCTATTTTCAAAGAAATCTTGAAAAAAAAAGTGCTAAATGTATGGAATCTTTTTTTTAAACATTTTAACAACTCAAATCTGGTACGGGGGTCCCTGGCACAAATTATAAATTCAGATGGGGGTCCGTGGACTAAAAAGACATTAATTTATTTGGGGGGGGGGGCAAGAATTTTAACAAGCCGAAATAAGCAACTACACTTTAAAAACAAGCCCAAAAAAAAGCAACAATGTTTACAAGCTGTACCAATATTTACAAGCTACTTTACAGAAAAACAAGCCCAAAGTCGCTTATAATAAGCAGACACGGCAACACTGGTCACTTGTCTGCCTTTCGTTGCCACCTAACACTTTAAACAAGTTCCAGCACGTGTTGCTGGCTTAAGTCCTATACTGTCACGCTGCATTTCTCCTCCCCTCCCTCCTTTCCCTTCCCCCCGTTGAGCTAAAGTAGGAAATCCACATAATTGCCCCGAAAACCCACCGCTAATCCTTCAGTTCCGCTAAAGTGGGCTAACGGTGAGGTTAATGCTAATCCACAGTGTGGAAAGGCTTTATCAGCAGGCCCAGGTGAGAGTGAGTGAACTGTGTGTATTCATTCTGTCTCTCTCTCTCTCACACACACACACACACACACACACACACACACACACACACACACACACACACACACACACACACACACACACACCCACCCCCACACACACACACACACACACACACACACACACACACACACACAATCCAGAATGTTTGTATTTTATTTTGTGTGTTTTGGATTCTATTTTGCTATATGCTATTTGTATGGTTTGTGTGGTGTAGTGGTGTTCCAATTCCTACCTGTGACCGTTGAGCGACGCGTGGTGTAGAGGCGTGTATCCTGAACTATCTGTGCAGTTGACATTCAGGCCCTTCCACATGCTGTGAAGAAAACAAGAGAAAATCACAAAAAAGTCCTTCTTTGGGGTTCAGGAAAAGATGCAAATCTCAAAGCCTTGATCATCATCGTCAACCTTAAAAGAGCATGACGAGTTCAAATTCCTGGGTGTTAATTTAACTCAGAGTGTACAAATGGACCTGTAAGAGATAAATGAACACTTGAGACTTTGCAGTGTGTCATTTTGTAAAAAGGCTGAGCATGGAAATAAAACCACACTAAACACGATCTCAGAAAGACAGCCAGGCACGCACTAATTGTGAGCAGAAAACACACGCACGCACGCACGCACACACACACATGCACAAACATGTTCATACATACATACACAGACATGACCATGTACACACATGTAAACACACACTTTCCACATGCACAGGAAAAACACAGATGGACAAACGGACACACACACACACACACACACACACACACGCACCTACATGCGCGCACACACAACGCCGCCACATGAATGCTCAAAATGTACATGAAAAACAGACAAACATACACACACATACACACACACAGGCACACACCCTAACTCACCCCAGGGTATTTCCCAGGGTTGTAATTATGTGACCTCTCTTTTTCACATGAATTTCTCCCGGCATGTCGGGAGAAAAATACTAATTAGCTGAATTGTGGTGTCAACAGCCCAGGGCTGCCATGCCATGCTGTATCAAAGTTAATGGCTCTGCAATTTCTTTTTACCTTTTCCGGCAAAGCATTCTCACACCCAGGAGGTCATACTACAGTGATGAGTCGGGCAAGTAGGGCTGCAAATATTGCATTATTATTAGCGATTATTCTATTGATTACTTTTTGTTTCATCCAACAATCAAGACGCTTTTTTGGATGATTTTGATTTTGATACACAGGCTGACACACTGGCAAACACACAAATGGACACACACAGACGGGCGAAAACATAGTCTTCACCTCCCGGCCAGTCAGCCTGACGAAGACAATTGTTGGTATATAAAATAGCTCTGGGTTTTGAGCCAGGGTCCAGCACCACCATCCTGACTAAGAATCAACCTGGGGACCACTGTTGTTTCGAGTGGGGATATGGGTTGCACAGAGTCTGTCTATTCTTGGCTATAGTGGCAATAGTCTTCACTTTCCTAGTACATCACTGAAGGCATGGTCAGGATGGAACGACATGCAATACCTTCACAAACCACCAGTTGAGAACCCTTGATAAAAAAAACGAATCGGTGTATTTTCTCTTTAAGAGGAGTATTTTCTCTTTAACAAGAGTGTATTTATTTCATAATGTGAACAGACCAGGGCTAGGGGGAAGTGTTCTAGTACGCTGCTGCACAAATAGCTACCGGCACTGACAGACTACACTACAATGATTAAGATCAATGCTACTATGTGAATAGTACATGGATACACACACACACACACACACACAGACACGCATACACACACACACACACGCGTGCCCGAACAGTCACAAACGCACACAAGCCAACAACAACCCACGCAGACATATTAGACAAAAAAAATGCCTGTGGGTCCATGGCTCATCCGTGGCCCGACTCATTCACAAATTCTGTGCATGCGTACACGTACACACGTACACACGTACACACACGCACGCACGCACGCACGCACGCACGCACGCACGCACGCACGCACGCACGCACGCACGCACGCACGCACGCACGCACGCACGCACGCACGCACGCACGCACGCACGCGCACACACACACACACACACACACACACAATCAATCAATAGCAAATGGGTCTGGGGTAGTCTAGACAGCTCTAGGGTTAACCGACATTGGTTGTGATGGATGGAGCATGAGAAGAACTTTACTTTGGGAGAAATAACAGCTGAATTCAACCATGAGCAACTACAACCACAATGCAGCCAAATCAAAAATCACAATATGTTTATATTGACCAAACTTATACCTCAATATTTTTTTATATTGCAACGATATTATTGGGGGGATGACTATTAGTATTTTCCCAAAAATGTCAGACAGTTATGATATAGGATAATAATAATTTAAAAAAAATGTTTTCATACAAAAATACCGTATCTTACATAGACAGTAACAGTAATGACATGTTTTGGGCAGTGGACATATGGCAAGTTGAACTAAAACTAACAAAAATCTAAAACTAGTATTGACAAAACATTTCAGTTAACTGAAATAAAAACGAGGCTTTACAAAAAAACTATAACTAATTGAAACTTTATTGTGTCTTCACAAGACAATTAACTAGAGACTAACTAAAGAGAAAACGTCCTTAGTTTTAGTCTTCGTTTTAAAATATACTCAAAATAACCAGTCTACAAGTTGGCAACATTGCAAGCTTGTAAACTGGCTTTTTTCCTAAGCATTTTGAATCTTGCCCCTGAACTAAAACCAATAAAAAATAAACCGTCTTCACAAAATTACTAAACAAGCAAACCCGCTTTAAAAACGAATGAAAACTAAATGAAATGAAAGTCAAAACTAATTAAAAACTATTTAAAAGTGCAAAGCTATGATAACATTGATACGTATACACCAAACGCTACTCAATACACACTTCTCATAAGTTACAGTTTCTACTTTGGGTCAGATAATTGTTCCACAGACAGCACTGCTGTGTGTGTGTGTGTGTGTGTGTGTGTGTGTGTGTGTGTGTGTGTGTGTGTGTGTGTGTGTGTGTGTGTGTGTGTGTGTGTGTGTGTGTGTGTGTGTGTGTGTGTGGAGCCTATCTGCCCGCCGCTTTCAGAATTGATCTAATAGAAGGAGTCTGATGTGTTAGTTAGAGGGAGGAGACTGACAGGTGCATGCTGGGAGAGGTCGAAGGTTCGAGAGATGCTGACTCAATGTGAGACTTACTTTTCAGAAAATGGAAAAAAGAACCCATGTTCTAATGGATCCAACGTAGTTATCAATTAGTCACAAGCTCTTGTTAATACTTTTCATAGGTTAAATATTTATAAAACACACAGACAAACTTAACCACTTTCAGGGGTTGTGAGCTTAGTTCGGCTATTGTTGCTACTTTTATGTGACATTGTAGTATGACGAAGTCGGGCATTAATTTACACAAAAAATTACATTACGCTGAAATATGGAGATGTAAGGTTTCCGCCTGACACCAACGATATTACACAATGGCTATTTCCAGCCAGGCATTTTGATTGGTTTAATTAGGCTCTCCAGCTGTGCTCAAATCACAGCAGAGCACACCTCAACCGTGCTCACATGAGTATCCCTCCAAACTATCACTCGCTCACTCGCTTTGCTAGCTTATTGGAATCTTCGGTGTGTGAGGAACTAGTATCACTAGTTTTCACCATAACCATTGTATAATTTCAATATTACACGAGAGGTGTTCTTTGCCGTTATTAATGACACTTCAGTGATGCCAACCGAAACAGTGATGATAACACACAATGAAAACATTAAAGAATACACACCCACGTTGTATTGCTTCATTCAGTGGTTCTTAAAACATGTTCATGTCAAACTGATATGCCTTTGGCAATGGACCCCCATTTGAAAAGAGTTTGTGCCAGGGAGGGACCCCCCGAAAGAGAATATTTGTCAACATTTGTCAACGGTTTAAACTGATCCTCATTTTTCTGAGGACCACCCTGGAACCCCCTTGACGATCCCTAGGGGTCGCCGGTCCCCACTTTGAGGTACAGTACCCAATTATAAAAGCATTGTTCTATAGCAGGCTGAATGCTGAATCAATAAGGCTTACAAGTACACACACACACGCGTTGTTTTCAAGCATTCAAAAAACCAATCTGTACCCCTAACACTAACACTTGGCTCCTTCAAGTAAATATCGTTGTGCCTGCCTCCCACACCCATAAACACAATCTATCACCCCCTTATACGCAGCACACACACACACACACACACACACACACACACACACACACACACACACACACACACACACACACACACACACACACACACACACACACACACACACACACACACACACACACACACACACACACACACACACACACACACACACACACACAAAAACACCAGTCATGCTCTCTCTCTCACACACCCTTCATAAACAACCTGCACAAACAAACGTGCATACATGCATACCCTACTTTGTAAGGGAATATGTGAGCGACCGCCGTTAGCTGTGTGTTGCGTGCGCGTGCGTGCGTGTCAGTGTTGCCAGATTTTGCAAGAGAAATAAGCAACGAGGTCTATGAAAACAATCCCAAAAGAATTGACTATAGGCCACATGAGCACTTTAAACCTATATACACATCGGCTATTTGAATAGGTGATCTACAAGCACACAATGCTTATGGATCTAGAAAAAAAAGATAAATATTTGGAATATATTTTTTAAATATTTTAACAACACAAATCTGGTATCGGGGTCTCTTGCACAAAATATTTTCAGATGGGGGTCTACACTATGGACAAATTACATAATAATTTTGGGGTCCTTAATTATTGCTTAAAAAATACTTAAAACATTAGGAAACAAGCCCAAATAAGCAACTACACTTAAAAAAATAACCCCCAAAAAACACAATCCGCAACTACCAATATCTACAAGCAACTTTACAGAAAAACAAGCCCAAAGTCGCTTATAATAAGCAGACATGGCAACACTGGTGTGCGTGTGTGCGTGTGCGTGTGCGTGTGTGTGTGTGTGTGTGTGTATGTGTGCATGCTGTTGTAACAGCACAGACGGGAACAAGGAGAAACGCTGTCTACACTCACCGACACCTTGTTCTGGGTGCGGGGTGTCATTTCACACACACATGCTCTCGTACTGCAGCACGCACGCTCGTACCAACATCCTGCTCGTCTGCTCTAAAATTAAAACGTATAAACATTTTTTTGAAATGAAACAAATTGCCTGTGTCGCTGCGGAACAAGGTCTGTTTTATCATTTATTTTATGTCGACTGCAGGTGGTGAGTGTTACAGGTACTACCTGTCCTGCACCAACAGGACAAACAAATCTCTACAGACTGGTCCTTTAACCACTTGAACCCTCTCAGTAAATCAGACCCGAGTTACAACTATACTTGGACCACTTTTTTTGCCGTCTCCAACAAATCTCTTCGCCAGAAATAGCAGATCTACAAGCTCACAACTTGTAGAGGTTGTGAGCTTGTAGATTTTGGGGCAAAAATGTTACCCCAGAATATGGATGCTGGGGTTCAAGTGGTTAAAGAAAACAAACACTTTGCACTGGAAACGCAAAGCACGCCGTTTCCCAGCAAATAGCCCATATTATTCTTTATCAGCAATGTTCTGTTCAGTTCTGCTGAGCTGCGGTTCTGTGCCAGAACTGGGTTCAGGCCTGTGTCTGTCTCTATTGTTCTCTGTGCTTAATACTCTCAAGCACACAAAGCCAGCAAGCAGGGTTTGGAATTGAATTAGTAGAAAACATGAGATTAGATAATGGAGGAGAGGTGGAGGTGGAGGAGGGAGAATGCTGCTAGATTAGTAAAAAATGCAGACGACGATGTCCTATTCAATTAACCTCAGGCACTACAGCAGCGGCAATGTTCTGTGCGTGCTTGTGTGCGTGTGTGTGAGGCTTTGTCTCTTCCTACCTGAATCATTAGGTGTTTATTCTACTGCATGGAATAAAATACTCCACATGATCACACATACAGTCGGTCCCTGGCAAATCACTATAATTGCGAACGCAGCGGAAGGAGGCGCGCAAGTGGAAACCCTGCTTACTATGAAACCCTGCTCGGCTTGTGTGTGTGTGTGTGTGTGTGTGTGTGTGTGTCCGTCTGTCTGTGTGCAGTATTGTGTGCACTGCCTGTGTGCAGCCGCGCCCCCATGTGGACAGATCGCAGAGTGCACTATAGTGTGGCTGAAATCCGCCTGCCCGTGGGTGACTAATTACACTCCTCTGAGAGAAATATAGCAGCTACAGTCAAAAATAACACATCTAAAAGCATCTAGACGAGTTCATCTATTGGGATATCTAAGAATTCCATGTCATTTGTGCATATTTCAGGCCGGATGGCAAGTTGAAAACGCCTTAGTTTGAGGACAGTTTTTGATTTCTTGTTATTTTCAAGCTGCGTTCGCTTCCCGCGTTCGCGCGTCTTACTTGTCCAGTACACATCGGCTATTTGAAAATGGGAAAACATTTGAAACATTTTAACAACACAAATGTGGTTCCTCCTTGACACAAAATGTTTTCAGATGGAGGTCTGTGGACATTACGGCCAAATACATATTCATTTGGGGGTTCTTAACCCCTTAAGACCCGAGGCCAATTCTTTTTTTTTTTAATTCTTCTAAATCATAAAAGGTTTCTGAAAAACTTATGTTGCTAAATCAGTGGTGCTCAAACTTTTTCACGCCAAGGACCCCCAACATTATCATGTATTTGGCCACAGACCCCCAATCTTAAAATATTTTGTTCCAGGGACCTCCAGAAGCAAAGATTTGTGTTGAAATGTTCATTTAAAGATATATATATACCCCTGGGGGTCCCTGGACCCCACTTTGAGAACCTATGTGCTATATATATAGCTAAAATAACACAGACGCTTTCCCTGAATGAATGGGTTAAACCAATGGTTGAAAACATTAGGAAGCATGCCCAATATTTACAAGCGACTAAACTGAAAAAACAAGTTGCTTATAATAAGACATGGCAACACTGCTGAGACAGTGTGATAGCTGCTGTTCACACCCCCTTGCCCATTTCCCCCTTTGAGTTGAGTTGGTCTGGTGTTTAGTGTGGCAATATTACAAATATGAGTGTTCATATAAAGGGCCATTATCATGAATGCTCCTCCAGATCAGAAACAAACAAAAATATGGATACAAGTCTGACAGTGCACTTATCTCGTCTCCAACGGGACTCCCTCTTCCTTTGGTGTGTCGCCCAGGTGGCGCCTAAACCCTAACTTCACAAAAACTATGCCTAGCCCTAACCTTAACCCTAACCTCACAGAAACTATGCCTAAACCTAACCTCAAAACCACGTGGACCTGGGCGAAACACAGAAAAGACAGAGTCCGCTCAAATAACATGTACACACCTGTATATGATGTTAATGTGTTAAATTTGTTTCATTAATCTCTTTCCCTTTGCTTTCACTCCACCTCTATCTTCTCACGGAATACTGCAAAATGGTGAAAGAATATCACCCACTTCTTTACACCTGTAAAGCTGTGATGTGACAAAAAAAATCACACCCAGTGTGAAGTGAGCGGTGCTATTTATGAGTTATTAATTTCATCATGCATCTCGGTAGCCAATCACAGTACGTCTGCGAAGTTTGACGTTAATTTCATCATGTGTCTCGCTAGCCAATCACGGCACGTCCTGCAGAGCTTAGCCTATGGCCGTGTTTTCCACAGCATGGCGTCACAGCGAAAGACAAATTTTCACGACGGAAAGAAAAACTTTCGACACGGATGGGTCCTAAACCCTCTTATAGGAGCGGTTACACCGCTCAAAAAGCTGATTCTGATTCTCCAAATTGCATCCTTGGACTTTGATACGTGACTACGTGACTCATTTCCTGCCAGAATTATTTCAGATTTTTTGCTGTAGACTGCCAGAGATTTTTCATTGAAAAAAAAAGTTCTCAGGAGCCGAGATACAGATTTTTTAAGTTTTAAGTTAACAATGAAGTGGATAGGAGTTTAAATCTTTGATATATCATATCTCCTTGGTCTTTGGGTCTAAAAATAAGAAAAAAACGAAAAAACAAAAAACTTTTTTTTTTTTTTTTTTTTTTAAATAGAACGCAGATCTGCGTCTTTGGCAGCCAGGCGAGAAATTAAATAGAACTCAGATATGCGTCTTTGGCAGCCAATGTGTTAAAAATCATAACCTCTGCCA